>NC_064439.1:0-10000 GCF_023343835.1 Lagopus muta
AATTGCACACTTCAACCCCAACAACCCTCTAAACCCACACCACCCTCACCCACCCCCAACCCTCACCCAACCCCACCCCCACCCCCAACCCCACACCCACCCCCACCCCCAACCCCTACCCACACCTCCCCCACCCCCTACCCCTACCCCAACCCCCACCCCCTCCCACCCTCCCACACCCACCCCCTACCCCACCCCCACACCCTCACCCACCCCAAACCCCTAACCCACGACCCTCACCCACACCCTAAACCTACCCCGTCCCTAACCCCACCCCCAACACCCACACCCCAACCCCAAACCCAACCCTACCCAAACCCCAACCCTACCCAAACCCTCACCCTAACCCAAACCCTAACCCTAACCCCAACCCAACCCTAACCCTAACCCTAACCCTAACCCTAACCCTAACCCTAACCCTAACCCTAACCCTAACCCTAACCCTAACCCTAACCCTAACCCTAACCCTAACCCTAACCCTAACCCTAACCCTAACCCTAACCCTAACCCTAACCCTAACCCTAACCCTAACCCTAACCCTAACCCTAACCCTAACCCTAACCCTAACCCTAACCCTAACCCTAACCCTAACCCTAACCCTAACCCTAACCCTAACCCTAACCCTAACCCTAACCCTAACCCTAACCCTAACCCTAACCCTAACCCTAACCCTAACCCTAACCCTAACCCTAACCCTAACCCTAACCCTAACCCTAACCCTAACCCTAACCCTAACCCTAACCCTAACCCTAACCCTAACCCTAACCCTAACCCTAACCCTAACCCTAACCCTAACCCTAACCCTAACCCTAACCCTAACCCTAACCCTAACCCTAACCCTAACCCTAACCCTAACCCTAACCCTAACCCTAACCCTAACCCTAACCCTAACCCTAACCCTAACCCTAACCCTAACCCTAACCCTAACCCTAACCCTAACCCTAACCCTAACCCTAACCCTAACCCTAACCCTAACCCTAACCCTAACCCTAACCCTAACCCTAACCCTAACCCTAACCCTAACCCTAACCCTAACCCTAACCCTAACCCTAACCCTAACCCTAACCCTAACCCTAACCCTAACCCTAACCCTAACCCTAACCCTAACCCTAACCCTAACCCTAACCCTAACCCTAACCCTAACCCTAACCCTAACCCTAACCCTAACCCTAACCCTAACCCTAACCCTAACCCTAACCCTAACCCTAACCCTAACCCTAACCCTAACCCTAACCCTAACCCTAACCCTAACCCTAACCCTAACCCTAACCCTAACCCTAACCCTAACCCTAACCCTAACCCTAACCCTAACCCTAACCCTAACCCTAACCCTAACCCTAACCCTAACCCTAACCCTAACCCTAACCCTAACCCTAACCCTAACCCTAACCCTAACCCTAACCCTAACCCTAACCCTAACCCTAACCCTAACCCTAACCCTAACCCTAACCCTAACCCTAACCCTAACCCTAACCCTAACCCTAACCCTAACCCTAACCCTAACCCTAACCCTAACCCTAACCCTAACCCTAACCCTAACCCTAACCCTAACCCTAACCCTAACCCTAACCCTAACCCTAACCCTAACCCTAACCCTAACCCTAACCCTAACCCTAACCCTAACCCTAACCCTAACCCTAACCCTAACCCTAACCCTAACCCTAACCCTAACCCTAACCCTAACCCTAACCCTAACCCTAACCCTAACCCTAACCCTAACCCTAACCCTAACCCTAACCCTAACCCTAACCCTAACCCTAACCCTAACCCTAACCCTAACCCTAACCCTAACCCTAACCCTAACCCTAACCCTAACCCTAACCCTAACCCTAACCCTAACCCTAACCCTAACCCTAACCCTAACCCTAACCCTAACCCTAACCCTAACCCTAACCCTAACCCTAACCCTAACCCTAACCCTAACCCTAACCCTAACCCTAACCCTAACCCTAACCCTAACCCTAACCCTAACCCTAACCCTAACCCTAACCCTAACCCTAACCCTAACCCTAACCCTAACCCTAACCCTAACCCTAACCCTAACCCTAACCCTAACCCTAACCCTAACCCTAACCCTAACCCTAACCCTAACCCTAACCCTAACCCTAACCCTAACCCTAACCCTAACCCTAACCCTAACCCTAACCCTAACCCTAACCCTAACCCTAACCCTAACCCTAACCCTAACCCTAACCCTAACCCTAACCCTAACCCTAACCCTAACCCTAACCCTAACCCTAACCCTAACCCTAACCCTAACCCTAACCCTAACCCTAACCCTAACCCTAACCCTAACCCTAACCCTAACCCTAACCCTAACCCTAACCCTAACCCTAACCCTAACCCTAACCCTAACCCTAACCCTAACCCTAACCCTAACCCTAACCCTAACCCTAACCCTAACCCTAACCCTAACCCTAACCCTAACCCTAACCCTAACCCTAACCCTAACCCTAACCCTAACCCTAACCCTAACCCTAACCCTAACCCTAACCCTAACCCTAACCCTAACCCTAACCCTAACCCTAACCCTAACCCTAACCCTAACCCTAACCCTAACCCTAACCCTAACCCTAACCCTAACCCTAACCCTAACCCTAACCCTAACCCTAACCCTAACCCTAACCCTAACCCTAACCCTAACCCTAACCCTAACCCTAACCCTAACCCTAACCCTAACCCTAACCCTAACCCTAACCCTAACCCTAACCCTAACCCTAACCCTAACCCTAACCCTAACCCTAACCCTAACCCTAACCCTAACCCTAACCCTAACCCTAACCCTAACCCTAACCCTAACCCTAACCCTAACCCTAACCCTAACCCTAACCCTAACCCTAACCCTAACCCTAACCCTAACCCTAACCCTAACCCTAACCCTAACCCTAACCCTAACCCTAACCCTAACCCTAACCCTAACCCTAACCCTAACCCTAAACCCTAACCCTAACCCTAACCCTAACCCTAACCCTAACCCTAACCCTAACCCTAACCCTAACCCTAACCCTAACCCTAACCCTAACCCTAACCCTAACCCTAACCCTAACCCTAACCCTAACCCTAACCCTAACCCTAACCCTAACCCTAACCCTAACCCTAACCCTAACCCTAACCCTAACCCTAACCCTAACCCTAACCCTAACCCTAACCCTAACCCTAACCCTAACCCTAACCCTAACCCTAACCCTAACCCTAACCCTAACCCTAACCCTAACCCTAACCCTAACCCTAACCCTAACCCTAACCCTAACCCTAACCCTAACCCTAACCCTAACCCTAACCCTAACCCTAACCCTAACCCTAACCCTAACCCTAACCCTAACCCTAACCCTAACCCTAACCCTAACCCTAACCCTAACCCTAACCCTAACCCTAACCCTAACCCTAACCCTAACCCTAACCCTAACCCTAACCCTAACCCTAACCCTAACCCTAACCCTAACCCTAACCCTAACCCTAACCCTAACCCTAACCCTAACCCTAACCCTAACCCTAACCCTAACCCTAACCCTAACCCTAACCCTAACCCTAACCCTAACCCTAACCCTAACCCTAACCCTAACCCTAACCCTAACCCTAACCCTAACCCTAACCCTAACCCTAACCCTAACCCTAACCCTAACCCTAACCCTAACCCTAACCCTAACCCTAACCCTAACCCTAACCCTAACCCTAACCCTAACCCTAACCCTAACCCTAACCCTAACCCTAACCCTAACCCTAACCCTAACCCTAACCCTAACCCTAACCCTAACCCTAACCCTAACCCTAACCCTAACCCTAACCCTAACCCTAACCCTAACCCTAACCCTAACCCTAACCCTAACCCTAACCCTAACCCTAACCCTAACCCTAACCCTAACCCTAACCCTAACCCTAACCCTAACCCTAACCCTAACCCTAACCCTAACCCTAACCCTAACCCTAACCCTAACCCTAACCCTAACCCTAACCCTAACCCTAACCCTAACCCTAACCCTAACCCTAACCCTAACCCTAACCCTAACCCTAACCCTAACCCTAACCCTAACCCTAACCCTAACCCTAACCCTAACCCTAACCCTAACCCTAACCCTAACCCTAACCCTAACCCTAACCCTAACCCTAACCCTAACCCTAACCCTAACCCTAACCCTAACCCTAACCCTAACCCTAACCCTAACCCTAACCCTAACCCTAACCCTAACCCTAACCCTAACCCTAACCCTAACCCTAACCCTAACCCTAACCCTAACCCTAACCCTAACCCTAACCCTAACCCTAACCCTAACCCTAACCCTAACCCTAACCCTAACCCTAACCCTAACCCTAACCCTAACCCTAACCCTAACCCTAACCCTAACCCTAACCCTAACCCTAACCCTAACCCTAACCCTAACCCTAACCCTAACCCTAACCCTAACCCTAACCCTAACCCTAACCCTAACCCTAACCCTAACCCTAACCCTAACCCTAACCCTAACCCTAACCCTAACCCTAACCCTAACCCTAACCCTAACCCTAACCCTAACCCTAACCCTAACCCTAACCCTAACCCTAACCCTAACCCTAACCCTAACCCTAACCCTAACCCTAACCCTAACCCTAACCCTAACCCTAACCCTAACCCTAACCCTAACCCTAACCCTAACCCTAACCCTAACCCTAACCCTAACCCTAACCCTAACCCTAACCCTAACCCTAACCCTAACCCTAACCCTAACCCTAACCCTAACCCTAACCCTAACCCTAACCCTAACCCTAACCCTAACCCTAACCCTAACCCTAACCCTAACCCTAACCCTAACCCTAACCCTAACCCTAACCCTAACCCTAACCCTAACCCTAACCCTAACCCTAACCCTAACCCTAACCCTAACCCTAACCCTAACCCTAACCCTAACCCTAACCCTAACCCTAACCCTAACCCTAACCCTAACCCTAACCCTAACCCTAACCCTAACCCTAACCCTAACCCTAACCCTAACCCTAACCCTAACCCTAACCCTAACCCTAACCCTAACCCTAACCCTAACCCTAACCCTAACCCTAACCCTAACCCTAACCCTAACCCTAACCCTAACCCTAACCCTAACCCTAACCCTAACCCTAACCCTAACCCTAACCCTAACCCTAACCCTAACCCTAACCCTAACCCTAACCCTAACCCTAACCCTAACCCTAACCCTAACCCTAACCCTAACCCTAACCCTAACCCTAACCCTAACCCTAACCCTAACCCTAACCCTAACCCTAACCCTAACCCTAACCCTAACCCTAACCCTAACCCTAACCCTAACCCTAACCCTAACCCTAACCCTAACCCTAACCCTAACCCTAACCCTAACCCTAACCCTAACCCTAACCCTAACCCTAACCCTAACCCTAACCCTAACCCTAACCCTAACCCTAACCCTAACCCTAACCCTAACCCTAACCCTAACCCTAACCCTAACCCTAACCCTAACCCTAACCCTAACCCTAACCCTAACCCTAACCCTAACCCTAACCCTAACCCTAACCCTAACCCTAACCCTAACCCTAACCCTAACCCTAACCCTAACCCTAACCCTAACCCTAACCCTAACCCTAACCCTAACCCTAACCCTAACCCTAACCCTAACCCTAACCCTAACCCTAACCCTAACCCTAACCCTAACCCTAACCCTAACCCTAACCCTAACCCTAACCCTAACCCTAACCCTAACCCTAACCCTAACCCTAACCCTAACCCTAACCCTAACCCTAACCCTAACCCTAACCCTAACCCTAACCCTAACCCTAACCCTAACCCTAACCCTAACCCTAACCCTAACCCTAACCCTAACCCTAACCCTAACCCTAACCCTAACCCTAACCCTAACCCTAACCCTAACCCTAACCCTAACCCTAACCCTAACCCTAACCCTAACCCTAACCCTAACCCTAACCCTAACCCTAACCCTAACCCTAACCCTAACCCTAACCCTAACCCTAACCCTAACCCTAACCCTAACCCTAACCCTAACCCTAACCCTAACCCTAACCCTAACCCTAACCCTAACCCTAACCCTAACCCTAACCCTAACCCTAACCCTAACCCTAACCCTAACCCTAACCCTAACCCTAACCCTAACCCTAACCCTAACCCTAACCCTAACCCTAACCCTAACCCTAACCCTAACCCTAACCCTAACCCTAACCCTAACCCTAACCCTAACCCTAACCCTAACCCTAACCCTAACCCTAACCCTAACCCTAACCCTAACCCTAACCCTAACCCTAACCCTAACCCTAACCCTAACCCTAACCCTAACCCTAACCCTAACCCTAACCCTAACCCTAACCCTAACCCTAACCCTAACCCTAACCCTAACCCTAACCCTAACCCTAACCCTAACCCTAACCCTAACCCTAACCCTAACCCTAACCCTAACCCTAACCCTAACCCTAACCCTAACCCTAACCCTAACCCTAACCCTAACCCTAACCCTAACCCTAACCCTAACCCTAACCCTAACCCTAACCCTAACCCTAACCCTAACCCTAACCCTAACCCTAACCCTAACCCTAACCCTAACCCTAACCCTAACCCTAACCCTAACCCTAACCCTAACCCTAACCCTAACCCTAACCCTAACCCTAACCCTAACCCTAACCCTAACCCTAACCCTAACCCTAACCCTAACCCTAACCCTAACCCTAACCCTAACCCTAACCCTAACCCTAACCCTAACCCTAACCCTAACCCTAACCCTAACCCTAACCCTAACCCTAACCCTAACCCTAACCCTAACCCTAACCCTAACCCTAACCCTAACCCTAACCCTAACCCTAACCCTAACCCTAACCCTAACCCTAACCCTAACCCTAACCCTAACCCTAACCCTAACCCTAACCCTAACCCTAACCCTAACCCTAACCCTAACCCTAACCCTAACCCTAACCCTAACCCTAACCCTAACCCTAACCCTAACCCTAACCCTAACCCTAACCCTAACCCTAACCCTAACCCTAACCCTAACCCTAACCCTAACCCTAACCCTAACCCTAACCCTAACCCTAACCCTAACCCTAACCCTAACCCTAACCCTAACCCTAACCCTAACCCTAACCCTAACCCTAACCCTAACCCTAACCCTAACCCTAACCCTAACCCTAACCCTAACCCTAACCCTAACCCTAACCCTAACCCTAACCCTAACCCTAACCCTAACCCTAACCCTAACCCTAACCCTAACCCTAACCCTAACCCTAACCCTAACCCTAACCCTAACCCTAACCCTAACCCTAACCCTAACCCTAACCCTAACCCTAACCCTAACCCTAACCCTAACCCTAACCCTAACCCTAACCCTAACCCTAACCCTAACCCTAACCCTAACCCTAACCCTAACCCTAACCCTAACCCTAACCCTAACCCTAACCCTAACCCTAACCCTAACCCTAACCCTAACCCTAACCCTAACCCTAACCCTAACCCTAACCCTAACCCTAACCCTAACCCTAACCCTAACCCTAACCCTAACCCTAACCCTAACCCTAACCCTAACCCTAACCCTAACCCTAACCCTAACCCTAACCCTAACCCTAACCCTAACCCTAACCCTAACCCTAACCCTAACCCTAACCCTAACCCTAACCCTAACCCTAACCCTAACCCTAACCCTAACCCTAACCCTAACCCTAACCCTAACCCTAACCCTAACCCTAACCCTAACCCTAACCCTAACCCTAACCCTAACCCTAACCCTAACCCTAACCCTAACCCTAACCCTAACCCTAACCCTAACCCTAACCCTAACCCTAACCCTAACCCTAACCCTAACCCTAACCCTAACCCTAACCCTAACCCTAACCCTAACCCTAACCCTAACCCTAACCCTAACCCTAACCCTAACCCTAACCCTAACCCTAACCCTAACCCTAACCCTAACCCTAACCCTAACCCTAACCCTAACCCTAACCCTAACCCTAACCCTAACCCTAACCCTAACCCTAACCCTAACCCTAACCCTAACCCTAACCCTAACCCTAACCCTAACCCTAACCCTAACCCTAACCCTAACCCTAACCCTAACCCTAACCCTAACCCTAACCCTAACCCTAACCCTAACCCTAACCCTAACCCTAACCCTAACCCTAACCCTAACCCTAACCCTAACCCTAACCCTAACCCTAACCCTAACCCTAACCCTAACCCTAACCCTAACCCTAACCCTAACCCTAACCCTAACCCTAACCCTAACCCTAACCCTAACCCTAACCCTAACCCTAACCCTAACCCTAACCCTAACCCTAACCCTAACCCTAACCCTAACCCTAACCCTAACCCTAACCCTAACCCTAACCCTAACCCTAACCCTAACCCTAACCCTAACCCTAACCCTAACCCTAACCCTAACCCTAACCCTAACCCTAACCCTAACCCTAACCCTAACCCTAACCCTAACCCTAACCCTAACCCTAACCCTAACCCTAACCCTAACCCTAACCCTAACCCTAACCCTAACCCTAACCCTAACCCTAACCCTAACCCTAACCCTAACCCTAACCCTAACCCTAACCCTAACCCTAACCCTAACCCTAACCCTAACCCTAACCCTAACCCTAACCCTAACCCTAACCCTAACCCTAACCCTAACCCTAACCCTAACCCTAACCCTAACCCTAACCCTAACCCTAACCCTAACCCTAACCCTAACCCTAACCCTAACCCTAACCCTAACCCTAACCCTAACCCTAACCCTAACCCTAACCCTAACCCTAACCCTAACCCTAACCCTAACCCTAACCCTAACCCTAACCCTAACCCTAACCCTAACCCTAACCCTAACCCTAACCCTAACCCTAACCCTAACCCTAACCCTAACCCTAACCCTAACCCTAACCCTAACCCTAACCCTAACCCTAACCCTAACCCTAACCCTAACCCTAACCCTAACCCTAACCCTAACCCTAACCCTAACCCTAACCCTAACCCTAACCCTAACCCTAACCCTAACCCTAACCCTAACCCTAACCCTAACCCTAACCCTAACCCTAACCCTAACCCTAACCCTAACCCTAACCCTAACCCTAACCCTAACCCTAACCCTAACCCTAACCCTAACCCTAACCCTAACCCTAACCCTAACCCTAACCCTAACCCTAACCCTAACCCTAACCCTAACCCTAACCCTAACCCTAACCCTAACCCTAACCCTAACCCTAACCCTAACCCTAACCCTAACCCTAACCCTAACCCTAACCCTAACCCTAACCCTAACCCTAACCCTAACCCTAACCCTAACCCTAACCCTAACCCTAACCCTAACCCTAACCCTAACCCTAACCCTAACCCTAACCCTAACCCTAACCCTAACCCTAACCCTAACCCTAACCCTAACCCTAACCCTAACCCTAACCCTAACCCTAACCCTAACCCTAACCCTAACCCTAACCCTAACCCTAACCCTAACCCTAACCCTAACCCTAACCCTAACCCTAACCCTAACCCTAACCCTAACCCTAACCCTAACCCTAACCCTAACCCTAACCCTAACCCTAACCCTAACCCTAACCCTAACCCTAACCCTAACCCTAACCCTAACCCTAACCCTAACCCTAACCCTAACCCTAACCCTAACCCTAACCCTAACCCTAACCCTAACCCTAACCCTAACCCTAACCCTAACCCTAACCCTAACCCTAACCCTAACCCTAACCCTAACCCTAACCCTAACCCTAACCCTAACCCTAACCCTAACCCTAACCCTAACCCTAACCCTAACCCTAACCCTAACCCTAACCCTAACCCTAACCCTAACCCTAACCCTAACCCTAACCCTAACCCTAACCCTAACCCTAACCCTAACCCTAACCCTAACCCTAACCCTAACCCTAACCCTAACCCTAACCCTAACCCTAACCCTAACCCTAACCCTAACCCTAACCCTAACCCTAACCCTAACCCTAACCCTAACCCTAACCCTAACCCTAACCCTAACCCTAACCCTAACCCTAACCCTAACCCTAACCCTAACCCTAACCCTAACCCTAA
>NC_064439.1:315000-413688 GCF_023343835.1 Lagopus muta
CTGGATGCCCCCAGTGAAGGTGTGCCGGTACCCAGCTGCAAGAAATCGTTCCCACTGCTCAACCCGACCCATCCCAGGCACAACGTGAGACCACCCCCCCTCACCCTACTGCCGTTAGCTGCAGCAGAGGCCGGCCCCACCACGCTCCATCCTCTCAGGGTTTACAGCAGTAAGCAGTGAGGTCTCCCTGAGCCTCCTGTGCTCCAAACCAACCCATCCCCATCCCCAACCGCTCCCACAGCGCGGCGCCGCCGACCCCCACAGCCCCTCTCTGGTCACGCTCCAGAACCTCGGTGTGCTTCTGGCACTGAGGATCCAGCGCTGAGCGCAGCACTGAGGCTGAGCACAGGGGGATGCAGAGGGGGGGACGCGAGGGAACGGCGCGGGGAGGATCGCACCTGCTTCATGGGGATGGCCCTCCCGCTGCCGATGCTGTCCGCTTTGCACTCCGGCACCTTCTTGTCCCGCTCCGCGTCGGCGCCCTTCCGAGACTGGAAGAGAAGAGATGGAGGTCGTTAGGGTGGGATGGGAGGGACGTGGCCCCGCCGCCCCTCGCGGGACAGAGCCCCGCGCTCCCGGCCCCCCGACCCCCGGCCCCGCAGCGCTGTCCTACAGAGCGGGGCCGCCTGCCCCCGGCACACGGACACGGCACAGACAGATGCGTGGGATGCGGTGAGCATGGATGGCAGCGGGAGAGCCGAGCGGTGAAAGGAACTCACACCTCTACCAATCCAACAGGTTTATTCCGGGAGCACACTTGCACCATACAAAGTAGCACGGTCACCGGGCGGACACCGGCCCTTACAAAAGAGCATGGACAGTAAATACCGATCCCACGGCCGGGGCCGAGCGCGGCGCCCGCCGGGCAGAGCAAACCCCAATAAATACAATATGAAGTGTACAGTCTGTGGAGCGGAACTCATTCAAAGTGCTTAGGACAGAGGGCAATACCACGTCATACACGGCATGGAGCACGACCAATACATTCAGAACCACGACAATGAGAGGGCAGCGCGGCGCCGCTGCAGCGTCCCACACCCGTCGGGAGCGCCCGTGTGCTTTGGATCAGAGGGGGGCGGCGGCCCCCCGGCCGGGACCCCCATCCGCCGGCCCGGGGCCCAGAGCAGAACAAAGAGATCGAAAGAGAAGAAACTAAAGAGCCACAGACGGCCGCCGTGCTGCGAGGAGAGGAGCAGGAGTCCATGCAGGAGGTGCGGCGGGGAGGAGGGAGCCGGGGGCCGGCGGCGCCCGCAGAGCTCCAAGCAGCAGCGAAGCGTCCCTGGGCCCGTCCAGCCGCACTCGCTGCCATCGCCGTCCCGGCGCCACACGTCGTCCCGTCCCGTCCCGGCCCGTGGGGTCGTCGCCCGGCAGCCCCACGGGTGCCGCCAGCATCCGGCAGGCCCAGCAATGTCCCGGCAAAGTGCAGCGCAGGCCGTCGCGGCGCCTCCTAGACTTTACATGGGGGGATTTAAAAGGCTCCTGCGTGTCTCCGAGGGGGGGACCCATGCTGGCTGGAGGGCGGGCGAGCCTCTAATCTTAGATCAATCCCAGTGCCCATCCCTTATCCGGCCCTGGAGAGGCAATGAAAAGTGAGAGAATTGGTACAGAGGTGCCGTGTAACCACCTGGATCTTCTAATTTGGAAGGAGTTGGAAAGGCCTTTTTGTTGATGAAAAGTTGGAAACAGTGGCACATATCTGCAAATATTGAAAGAATAAAGAGTTTGGCAAGTTATACTCAGAACACGGACACGAGATGCCGGGTGGGCGCAGCCGGACCGGGCGGCGGGCGGCAGCGGGGACGGGCGGGCACCGCCTCCAGCCAGCGGCCCCCCACGCAGCCCTCCCCTGCAATGGCAGGGCCCAGAGCAAAGAGGAGGAGAGGAGAGGACAGGAGGAGAGCGGGAGGAGGAGGAGGCAGGAGCCAGGCACAGCTCGGGCCGGATCGGAGCAGCGTGGGGCGCAAAGAGACCGTGCCCGGCTGGGGGACCCGGCATCGGGGGCACGGGGACAGCTGCAGCCGTGCTGCGCTGCCCGCAGGGAAACCAGTGGCAGAAAGAGCCGTCCCTGCCTGCCTGCCCTGCCCCGCTGCGGGAGGAGGTGTCAGGAGCTGCTGCTGCTGCTGCCACGATCACACGGGGTGAAGACTTCAATGTGAGCCATGTGTGCGCCAGCACAGAGCAAGCAGTGAGCCCAGGATGAGCACGGGTGAGTGGCGCAGCGAGAGCAAGCTGGAGCCCAGAATGAGCAAGTGAGCAAGAGCTGCAGGAGGGTGGTGACATCCACAGCAAAGAAGCGTGACCCCACAGCGAGCCCTCCGCCTCCCCATGAGCGCGTCTGCACCGAGCGAGCGTGGCACCCGCAGGCTGTGAGCTGAGCGTGGCACCAACAAGCCCCGAGAGGAGCGACAGCGTGAGCATGAGCTGACGGCGAGTCCAAACCCGCGGTGAGCAGAGGATGGGTGGCAGTGCATGGGCGCACGGTGCACAGCAGCAAGCATGAGCGAGAACGGCGGGAGTGGGGAGTCCATCGGCACCGAGGGGCAACAAAAGCATGACCACCAACAACAGGGGACCTCCGGGCACCGCCAGGGAGGTGTGGGCACACAGAGGGGACAGCGGTGAGGACGCAGCCATGCGTGCGGAGCCGTGGAGCCGCTGCCCTGGGCTGCAGGGCAGGTTGGGGACACAGAGACAGCGCGTGCTGTGGGGGCCAGGAGCACGTGCACAGATCTACGGGCACGGAGCTGGGGGCACGGGTGGGGAGCGCACAGAGCACTGGGGACCCCCAGAGAGGGAGCTGCCGGGACATCCAGGCAGAGAGGGGGATGTGCTCCCAGCACGAGGAGTTGGGAATTTGGGATGCCAATAGCGCAGGAGAGGGATGGGGTGTGGAATGCTGAGTCGGTGTGATCGGGGACCAGAGCAGTGGCAGCTGTTCACACAGTAACACAGTGCAACACGGACAATGGTTGGTGGCGGGCAGTTCCACAGACAGCAGACACGGAGTACGGAGCAATGGAGGCTGGGAAGCACACGTAGATGGGAGGAGGGCCTGAGCCTGGCACACGTACCGGGCACCGGGGGAGAGGAACGCGGGGACCTGACCTGGGCACGGGGACCGGGAGCACCGCTGCACTGACAGCACAGGGACACTCGGGGGCTGCTGACAGCAGGGCAAGTGTGAGCAGGACCGCGTGCACGGTGCGTGCACGGTGTGAGCACACTGGAGGCGGGCTGCGTTCAGCCAGCCAGCAGCCAATCCCTGCACCAAGGCCCCGCGCTGCCCAGGTCCCGCAGCTCTGCCGGCTCCCTGCCGCCTCCATTCTCTGCTGCTCTCCCCAGCCCCCAGCAGACCCCACAGCACTGCGGCTGTCACGCAGCCGCAAGGCTCGGGTAGCAGAGCCAGGGGTCCAGGGCCACGTGCTGGCACAGCACAGCTGGCACCACCAGGGGGCACCGGAGGCTCTGTGCCACGCTCTGGGGACACGGCTCCAAGGAGGAGCAGAGCTCACCGGTGCTGTGCGCACAAGGTGCAGCTGCCCAGCAATGGACAGGGAGCTGTGCTCCCTGCACACAGCCAACACGCCCTGGGCACACTCCTGCTGTGCAAGGAGCGGCTTGCTGACGCACGCCTGCGCACACACCAGGACCAGTGCTGTCTGTTGTGCCCCCTACACGTGCAGAAGCATCGCCCCTCTCCCCGCCCCTCCCTGGCCAGCACGGCCAGGTTCCCCGCAGCCTGGCACAGACAGGGGCTGCCTGCCCCTCTCCCGGCTCCGCAACGCTCCCAAAGCTCCTCCGGCCCCGGCGCTGCGTACCGTGAAGATGTTGGAGCGCCGCTTGGACTGCTTGCGGATGGGGGTGGGTGTGTTGGAGGCAGCGATGGTCTCGATCCGCAGCTCCCGCTGGCTGATGCTGGGGGTGGAGGGCACCGAGGAGGAGTAGTCGCTGAAGGCTCCTCCGCCGTTGGTGGCCTAGGGCAGAATGAGGCGGTGATGCTCAGCACGAGGCTGTGGCACGCGGGGATGCTGCGCCCCATGCACTGCACCTGGCACCCAGGGGGGGTGCGGGGAGCTGCTGCCCTTCTCCGCTTTTGTTTTCCCCCTGGAGGAACAGTAGCATTGCGAAGCCAACAGAGACAAGCAGGGCAGGGACTCAGTGACACCAGCTGAGCCATCCACTCTCCAAGGCCCCTAGCATGGAGCTGTGAGGAGCCCAGCCTCGTTGCTCCCTTCTGGGCTGAGCTGCACGCCACGAAGACGTGCACCCTGCAGCTCTGGCCCTGGCCCTCCCATCACACTGCTGCAGGTGCTGCCAGCTGCATTCATGCAGTATATGGAGAAAGCCCAGCTGGCAGCACAACACCCACTGCCTGCAGATGGAGCCCAGAGCCTTTTGTAGCAAGAGATGAGGCCTAGGAGCCCTGCTGCCCCCCGCATGCCCTGTGCTGGAGCAGGGGCTTGGAGCACCACGTCTGCCTGGAGACAGGAGAGTTTTTGCTACCCCAAATCCGGGACAGGGGGAACCCTGTCTGCTAACACCTCCCCAGGAGCTCAGCACACCAAACATGCAGGCTCTGCCAAGGCAGGGCTCAAGAGCAGACACACACAGTATGGGCTACCGGGGCCCAGAGAATCTGCTGCTCCTTGGTAATGCATCCATGAAGCTACGACTGAGGGAAGGTCTTCACACAGAAGGGACTGCAGAGTTTGAGCTCCTGCCCTAACAGCTGTGATAGATCTGATTTATGTGAGACGATGGACAACAAAGCTCCTAGGAAAAAATCTCACCGAATTGTGTTCTGTACTTTATACATTCCTGTAACATTGCTTTCATTCCTTGCCTAGCCAGAAAACCCTCCTTCAGCCCTCAGCGTGCCTGGTGCTGGGCCAAGTGCAGGATGCTGCAGCCCCAAGAGGCAGCAGCCACCACCATGTGGGTCTGAGGAAATGCAGCTCCAGGGCTGCAGGAGAGATCCAGGCCCCATGCAAACCTCAGCTGTGGGAGAACCTGACAAGGGGATCCCCCACGTCCTGCTCCTGGAGCTGCTCCATTGCCCCAAACGAGCACCCCTGGTCTCTGCTGCCATCTGAACACATGGTGGAAGCTGAAATCTGAGCAAAACACATGCAGAGATCCTCCCCATTGGTGTGCAATGGGTGGATGTCATGAACTGCAACAGACACCGACAGCACCCCCGGTGCTCGAGCAGGAAAGGGATCACTCAAAGTTCCCAAGTAGGAACCGTCACACAGAAGCAAGGCAGGAACAAGGAGCGAGGTCTGGGAAGAGCTCTGAGTGGAAGAGTGCAAACAAACAGCAGCCACTGCCTCAGCATCTGCACGGAACGGGGCAGGGGATGGGAGTGCACAGATGAGGACAGCACAGGGCAGGGCACCACGAGCCCGGCGGGATGCTGGCACCACAGGGACACACACAGCTGCTGCCCGCGCTGCTCACACAGGGCTGTGCACTGCCTGCAGCTCGCACTGCTGAACGTGCACTGCCAGGCTCTGCTGGGACAAGCTGCAGCAGGCACGGAAGGCTCTCATTACCAAGCACAGGTGAACTGCAGGTTGCTTTTCGTTTCACTTGCAAACTTCACGTTCTCATTCCTGCCTCTCGTTACCCACAGCCCAAGCACTTCTGTATCTCAGCAAAGCACCGCTCACTGCGGCCAGGCTGCGACAGAGGGTTGTGCTGACCCAGCAGGGGGAGCAGCGGGGCCGGGCCCATCAGCAGCACCCAGCGACACAGAGCACAGAGGGACACGAAGCGCAAGGTTTGAGTGCTGCAGAGTGTGAGCTGTGCCCCTGCTCCTGGCTGCCGCTGGCAGAAGGACAAATCCCATCCCAAGCAGTGGTGACCCATCCCACAGCTAAGGGTAACCCTGAGGGCACCTCGGAGCCCCTGCAGAAAGATGCAGCAGATGTAGAAGCAGTGAGAATCGGGTGCAGCAGCTCTGAGCACTGCAAGCACCCACCAGCCTGTGGAACGCCCGCACCCTGCAGGCAGGGAACAGGATGGGGCAGGTGGGAGCAGAGGCCAAGCCAGGATCCCAAACCCATCAGACCTGCTCGCCTCGCTGCAGGGGCAGGAGCAGCACCGGCACCCCTGGGGCTGCAGGGCGACCTGAGCAGCCTGACAGCGGGTGCAGAAGCTTCCCAGGAGCCAGGGCCAGGGAGAGATGCTGCTGCCATGGCCCTGATGGGCACACTGTGCTCCAGGAGGTGCAGCTGGAAATGCTGAGCACAGCTGGCCCCTCTCTGCCCTGATGGAAGCAGCGCGCCCTGTGGCACTGCGCACCACTGTGGAGTTAAAGGAAAAACTCCAAAGCTCCAAAGACAAAATGAAACCAGGGCCTGCTTCAAGAACTGCATCATAAATCGAATCATCCCTCTGCAAGGACAACAACCCCCTCCTGCAGCACCGCTGCCCACGGGCACGACCCTGTGGGTGCAGAGAACAGCCAGCCTGGCACCAAGTGGAGAGATCCTCTGACACAATGCTGAGAACACTGGGGTGCACTGATACCTCTCCAGTCACTGCCATGGGCTGGTGTGACAGCTGGCCGGGCTGTGGGGTGCAGGCAGCATCCATTTCCTACAGGCTCAGTTTGGCTTTCAGCATCTTCCAGAGCAGCTGATCCCAGGACTGTCCCCAGCTCCTGCCTGCCCTACGCAGCCCTCTGTAGGGATGCTGGTCCCATGTCCAGCAGACAGAGCTGTCCCCGCAGGCACTGGGCACTGAGCAGGACGTCCCCAGGCACAAAGAGGGGCAGTGCAGGCCATACCTGGCTGCAGTACGAAGTCAGAACAAAGACAAGACAAAACAAAGCTCAGAATTCACTGTCTGGCTTCTTGTCATCCTGCCTCTAAGCTAAATCCCGTGTTCCCGAATCATTCCTGGGGCTCCTCGTCCCTGCCTTGGTATCTGCTCCCAAGGGTCAGCAAAGGCCATAAGAAACCCAGAGAGAGCTTCTACCCTGAAATGGGACAAGACAAAGCGGCGTCACATCACTCCCTCATCCAGCCTCGCTGACGGAGCAGAGCTCCACTCTCCCAGAGCCCCTCCATGCAGGGACAGCAGCTCCTGCGTGGCACTGCGCCCTGGTGCAGCACCCCAGCACAGCACACCGCACAGCAGTGGCTCTGGGCCCTCTGCACCCCTCTGCAGGAACTGCTGTGCTGCAGCAGCTGCTCGCTGCTCAGTGCTGGCACATCCCCTCCCTCATGGGCAGTGTGCTGCATGCACCGACAGGGCTGCTCTGCCCGGGTCAGTGACAGAACACCTGCAATGGACACAGTTTGGTTTCTCAAAGGCAGCTGGATTTGTGCTGGGGACAGTGGGAAGCAGATCCAGAGCTCCGAGCCCCACTGAGAACGTGCAAACACTGCAAGGCACTCCGCAATCACTCACCAGCTCCTGTTTTATAGGGAGAAGTACTTCTTGTGATGGAAATCTGCAAGCACCAAGGCACAGAGTGCTGCAGGGGGTCCTTGGGAACCCGGGGGGCTGTGGTGGAGCCACAGAAGACCCAGGGAACAGAGATGAGCTTTGATCCTCACTGCGGCCCCCAGGCTGGTCAAGTATAGGGACAGACAAAGCTTTGGACAGGCACAGAGCAGGGATGGGAGAGGGAAGATAGAGGGCAGAAGCTCCAGAAGGACACGGCCTCTATCACTGCAGTCCAGCCAGTCAGGAACTACTTGTTGTTCAGAAAGGCCTCACAGCGAGCTGCCATTCCCTGTCGGCTCATGCTGCATTACTTCCCTGTAACGGCTCTGCTTCCCACCAGATCTACCCAGGTCCCTCCAGCAAAGCCACAGGAGCACAGCAGGGAGCTGAGAGAAAAGGTTCTGCCTCCGGGCCCAGGAGCCAACATCCACCTCTACACAGAGGTCGTCTGCACACCGGGCTGAAAGGTGCTCTGCAGGGAGGAAAGGAAAGCAAGGAGGTTTCTGAGCAAGAACCTCGAACGCAGCTCATGCCACACCACTAGGAACCTCCTCTGATGCCCAAACTTTGCCTTCCCGTGGCCACTCTTAGATCCACCCCTTCTGTGCTAGCACCTTTCCACAAAAAGTGGTTTAATTCCACATTTGTGTCCTTCAGAGGTTGGGTATGGTCCATTTTGGCCCCTGCTTTTCTAAGCTGAACAAGCCAAGAGCTTGGCACCCTCCTGTGCACAAAGGTCTCTTCCACAAGCCTCCTTGTGCTCAGCACAAATGCACGCTCACGAGTGGGATCCCACTGAGGAGCCACCACCACACACAGGAATGCTTTTGCCCACTACAGAGACACGCTGGCAGGCACAGCAGTGCCATCATTAGTTTGTCAGTGTGCTTCTTTCATACTCTGGCACATCGAACACAACACAGAACGGCTCCTCCCTGAGGAACACGGCCTTCTGCTGCCTGCACCCTTCCCGCACAGACTGCCTCCCATCTCCAGCAATTCACTGTCCCCAGTTTGCTAAGACAATTCTCTCATCACTGGATGCACTCACACCTGTGTTTAACCTGGAGGCCTCCTATCAGCCTTCCCAAGCACTGTGGGTCCCCAGGCACGCTGCAGGACAGGGATGGCTGTGCATGTTTGCAGGCAGCTGTGCTCGCTGCTCCCACTGCAAGCTGCTGGACTCTGCTCAGCAGGCTGTGTGGCTCAGCAGCAGCTCTGCTGCCAGTGGGGCTCAGCGTATTCACCTGCACACAGAACTCACGTGAACGGGCTGGAGCCCGACCTGGAGCACCAGCAAGCTGCAGAAATCCCTACAGAGCAGCTCACAGTCCAGCTCCACAAACCTATGGTCAGGCATGACGCCCATACGGGTGTTTAAAATCCCTGATGTGGGATCAATCTCACTCTCTTCTCAGTTTCACGTGCTCCTCTGAGTCCTTAGCCACTCTCTTCCTCAAAAACCATCCCACGTGTTGCTCACCAACAAAGCAGCTGAGGGATTCACACGGCTCCATCTGTGTCACTTCCCAGCACTCAGAGGACCCAGCTGCAGCCTTTGCTGCTCCCCAGTCTGACAGCAATGGGTCAGACACACAGATTTAGTGAAGTCCTTATGACAGGCCCAGTGATTGCAGCATAACATCCATTTGCGGATGCCCCATCTCTGCAGGCCAGGCTGGATGTGGCTCTGGGCAGCCTGGGCTGCTGGTTGGTGACCCTGCACACAGCAGGGGGTTGGAACTGGATGAGCACTGTGCTCCTCTGCAACCCAGGCCACTCTATGATTCTACAGTAACAGCTGCTTTGGAGCTTGCTCCGTTGGCCTGAGTGCCTGAGGAGCAGCAGAGCCATTTCTCACCTTCACCAGAAGCAGCTCAGCACTTGCACATGCATTAGGAATTGTAACAAAGCCCCACTGCAGCAAGCAGGCTGCCAAGGGTCTCCTGCACCACCCCCCCGCTATGCCAGCCTGCTCCTCTTTCTGACCTGCTCCATCACCCAGCACAGACACCATGGCAGCTCCTGCCAGGCTGATGCCGTGCCTGAGGAACAGCACCGTGCCCTCCTGAGCTCCCAGAGCACTCCCTTCTCCTCTGCACTACCCCTGGCACTCCAGAGACGTGCTGGAGGAGCCCACCTGTATGCACACAGGCCAGCAGCCCCCTGGTGCCAGGGCAGCAGGACCAGGTGCACTCCTGGCTGCATCACAGAGCCCTGCTCTGCCAGGAGCTCCCTGCACACAGCTCACAGCTGTGCAGCAGCTGCTCCAGGAGCACCACACAACGCCTGCAGACGTACAGCACATGCAATGGCTCGTATGCAGCCTGACACCAGTGTCAGCAACGTTCTGGGCTACGGGCTGATGCTCCAGTGAACAGCTGCTCTGCCTCCCAACAGCTACTCCAGGGCTGTGGTGTGAGTGCAGAGCGAGGCTGAACGGTCTGTGCTGTGCAGTGAAGGAGGGGTGGGGAGGAGCACGTGGGGTTCCTGCCTTCCCCTGTTCCTGTTTCCCACCTGGTTGATGTGAACAGAAGGGATGGAGGCTGCGGAGACAGACGAATGGCTGGGTGAGTTGGGCAGGGACTTGCAGGGACCGATGGAGAGCTGCTGCTTCTTCCTCAGAGCCACCACCTTCTGAGCCACTGGAAGAGCAGAGAAAAGGACAGGGTCAGAGACCTGAAAGCCACTCTGCCCCTCAACAGATCTCTGCAGAGCTTCAGCAAGACCCAAACCCTCCCCCTGCCTGATACCAACTCCTGGGGCTCGAACTGCAGCATCCCAAAGTAACAGAGGAGATTTCTGCAGAGCACCCAAGCTGGCCATCCCCATCACAGTCACCACTGCTGCACAGCTGCAAGGTTTGGTACAGCTCCTTTGCAATGCCACACTAAGCACCCAAAGGCCACCACTCTCTTGGGTCCCATGCAGAGCACTGACTGCGCAGCCACACAGAGCCCATGACCCCCTGGCAGTGGCCACAGGAGACAGGGACAAACTGGGCAGTCTGGGCAGTGCCACCTCCCTTGGCCAGCTCTCCAGATGCTCCAGAAATGAACATCACCTGATGTTCACCTGGAACGAGGTCACAGGATCACAGAAACACCAAGGCTGGAAAAGACCTACAAGATCATCCAGTCCAACCATCACCAATCATCCTCACTAAACCACGTCCCTCAACACAAAGTCCAAACGTCCCTTGAGCACCTCCAGGCTCGGTGACTCCACCACTCCCTGGGCAGCCCATTGCACTGCCTGACCACTCTTTCAGAAAAGTAGTGTTTCCTAATGTCCAGCCCAAACCTCCCCTGGCACAGTTTGAAGCCATTCCCTCTACTGCTACCATCACCAATTCCACCAGAGAGGTCAGTGCATGCACTGCACAGCATGGATATGTGAGCAAACTCAGCAAAATGAGCAGCAACCTCAGGTTGCAGATCTTCCCTTCTCCACTGTGGAACCTTGAAGATCGCTGAACCATAGAATGGTTAGGAGGAACTTCACAGCCCCCACAGCCCCACACCAGGTTGGGCTGCCCAGAGTCCCTCCATGGCACTGGGGCATCGCAGCGGCTCTGGGCAGCGGTGCAAGGCTCTCATTGCCTCTGGGTGAAGAATCTCCCTGCACCATCTGACCCAGACCTCCTCTCTTTTATTTCAATACCCTCCTTGTCCCATCAGTTCTCTGCCAGCCGGCAGTTGGTTGTTATCTGTGGCTTTCTCCCCACGTAGGTATTTAGCCATTGTAATCAAGTTACTCCTCAATCTTCTGTATTTGTGAAATGGTTGAGCTCCTCACAGTGTCTCAGCTACCTTTTCTGACCTTTGATTCATTTCTACAGTTTCTTGATGTTTCTCAAACGTTCATTTCCCTGCACCCTTTTGAAATGCCAGCACCAGAATCCAGCAGGTCTCTCCAGCAGTGTTCCTCCTGCACGCAGACAAGGATCCCTCCCATCTCCCCACTGCTGCTCCCCGCTCTGCGTCCCAGGGACACGGCCTGGAAAAGTTCTCCTCGTGCTGAGACCCCCCTCAGTCCTTGTTCTCACACAGCATCATCACCCTGCACCAGCATCGGTTTGCCTGCACCGTCCCCAGCTGCCACACTCTTTGCAATGCACCCCAGAGTCCCTCTGCCCCTCTTGGCCACTCGCAGACCAGGTCTGTGCCTGCACAGTAACTGCACTGCACATGGCCATGCACTGCCAGCCCCCCGGCAGCACTCCCAGCTGTGCTCAGGACATGCTGAGCCCACGCTCTGGGACAGCACTGCCGCCTGCCTGGCCCCAACACCTCCAAACACTGCAGTTACCATCCTGGAAGACCCTCTCCACGTTCAGCCCATAGGTGGCACAGGTCTCGTAGTACGTGCAGCGCTTCAGGTCGTTGGAGAGCTTCCGTGCCCGAGAGTCATCAATGACACGAGGGTTGGTGGCACTGATGGCATCTGCAAGGCAAGGGAGAGAGGTGAGGAGCAGGCAGCTGTGTCCCTCACACCCACAGCCCCGGGGCACTCCTGGCCTCCTGCTCCTTCACACCGATACTCACCTGCGCACCACATCCTGCCCTACTAATGCCTCGGGTACTGAAGTCCCATCTGCAGAACGTGGATTTGTTCACATTTTCAAACGAACCTTCCTCTACTCTCCTAACCACCCAGACGCTGTACTTCTGAGAAGGGCAGCAAGGAGCGGGAGGTGAAGCTGGGAACACAAAGCTGCCTGGGTGTGTGGAACAGGACAGGGCTCCAGGAACACCCAGCATCATGGATGGGACTGCAGCTGAGGGCAGCTGGAGGATGCGCAGAGACAGCAGGCAGAGCTGGGGGCAAAGGTGTGAGCAGGGCGGCCCTGGGAGCGAGCACAGCCCCCTCTGCATGGGGATGACGGTGCTTCCACGGGCTGGAAGTGACTCATGTGTGCCATGGCAGCTGGAACCACCGTGCACTCATCTGTGAGACTGCCTCAATGGCAGAGCTGAGTGGATCTGTCATCATTTCAGCTCTTAGGGCCATACAGACATGATGCTCAGTTAATGGGGAAAGCTGGCTCTGAGGATGCGCTCACAGCTGACAGCACTAACAAGAGGCTGTTTGCACCACCAGCCCAGGGCCACACTGAGATCCCTGAATCCTAAACCAATTCCACAATCTTTAAATATCAGAATTTTTACAACTTTGTCCTGGACTTAGCCTGGGGCACAGAGCACACAAACTGAGACCTCCTGCTCCACAAGCTCTCGGTGGCAAACTGCTCGCTCTGCTCAGGAGCTGGGTCCAACCAAGGCTTTCTTCCTATTCCCCATCCCCTGCTCTTGCTCTCTGCTGGCACCTTGCACCCACAGATCGTGTGCAGGGTCCCTTCTGCCCATGCCCTGTGCCTGTACGTAGCAGGACTCTCCGCATGGAAACGCACAGCTCAGACACCTGCAGCGATTCCTTCACTGCTCCCCTTTCTGCCCTTGTTGCTCCCCTCCCTGCTTCCCAGATGCTGCACTTTGGCTGTTGGAAGCCTGCTGCCCCAACACGCCGGGGGAGCCAGAATCCAACTGCAGGGCCCCAGCCCTGCCCAGGCAGCAGGAGGGGGGCAGCTCTGCACACTGCTGCTCCTCCCCACGCCCAGGCTGGGCTGGCAGCACTCGGGGGTGGCAGAGCCCCACCGCTCAGCCCGTGGGAGCTGGCAGCTCCGTGCCACCCCTCAAACCTTTCCTGCTGCAACTTGCCCCAGCAGCACAGATGGCAGAGCATCAGCACCAAACCCTCAGGCATCGGCCTGATGCTCAGCCACTGCAGGCAGGAGCTGGGAAGGCAGCGCAAAGGCAGCGTTATGAGGTGGAGAACAGAAGCAGCACTGTGCAAAGAAGTTGGGAGGGCTTGAGGAAGAATTATGGAGCTCCTCCAAAGCCCCTAACCCAAGCCTCTCCTAATAACTGCCTCAATGCAGCTTACAGCCCAAAGCAGGGAGAGCCCCCAGCACTCACCCTGTGTGCCCACCAGTACCATCGGCACCTCCGCCGTGTTCCGGTAGCTGCACAGCCGCAGGTAGTAGTTGTACACTGTCTGGAAGCTGATCTCGTCCTCCAGGCTGAAGACAAACACCACGGCATCAACCCAGGCAGCGAACTGAGGGTGGGAGACACAGCAACAGTCACAGATCATCACCGACCACCAGCACCACACACACAGCCCTGCACTCACACAGCCCTGCACTCACACACAGCCCTGCACTCACTCACACAGCCCTGCACTCACACACAGCCCTGCACTCACACACACACAGCCCTGCACTCACTCACACACAGCCCTGCACTCACACACACAGCCCTGCACTCACACACACAGCCCTGCACTCACACACACAGCCCTGCACTCACTCACACACACAGCCCTGCACTCACACACAGCCCTGCACTCACTCACACACAGCCCTGCACTCACACACAGCCCTGCACTCACACACACACTGCACAGTCACTTCCCCCTGTGTTTCCCTGGGATTTTCCATCCTCTGGCCCAGCAGTGCAACATTTCCTACCTGGAGCTCGGGGGGGCCCCCCTCATCACGAATGAGCAGCAGGTAGCTCTGACCATCCACCACAATCTCCTTCTTAAATCGGCCGCCTGGGGGAGAGAGCGCAGTGGTGAGAATGGCAGAGCAGGCAGTGGGGTCCTGAGACAGCGGGGGAGGCAAAGGGGGATGGGGGCTGCCTTTGGGGCCGGGGGAGCGAATGCCCCAAGCACTGCAGCAGCTGCACCTCACCCTCTGGAGATTCCTCCTGCACGTAGGTGCCGGTCAGGTAGCGGTGCACCAGGGCCGACTTGCCGCTGGACAGGTTCCCCACGATGCCCTGGGAGAGAAACGCATGTCAGCAGCTGCCATTCAGCACACCACGAGGTGACCCAGCGCGCTGCCGCAGCCCCCGTCCCCCATCCCCACACTGCAATCAACCGGCAGCGGAAGGGAACTCATCTCCCAGCCCACGCATCCCAAACCATCAGCACTGGAGCTCTTGGAACTCAGGCTGACCCCTGAGCTGGGAAGTGAGCAGAGCTTTGGGCTGAAGCCCATCGGGCTCAGTCTGGGCCACACTGCAGATCTCCTGCAAAAGGAGCACAGCTGCCCCGGGCTGTGCCAGCAGGATGGCCGTGCCTCTTCCTAAGCCAGCACCTTCCCAGCAGATTGAAAATGCCCAGGGCCTACGAGCCTGCATGCGGGCCATCTGAGCAGAGAGCAATGCTGGGTGAAGTATCCCCATGGCATCCAGCCCGGCTGCACAGCCTGACTGCATCCACAGCGCCCTTGGGGACAACTCCTGCCAGGGCACGGCAGTGGGGGTGCCCAGAGGAACAGCTCTGACATTCCGGCACTGCCTGGTGCAGCCTGGGGCTCTTCCACCACTGCCAGCTTCCTCTTGGCTTCACCACACATAAGGCTCCAGCTGTGCTGCCCTCAGCTCCTCCTCCACATGAATGTTCTGCAGGCATCCTCACTCCCTGTCCCCACTGCTGGCTGCCACGGCAGTGCAGCTCCATCAAGACCTCAGATCTGCAGCAGAGCCACGATATCCTCATGCAGGGACAGCTGCAATCCTGAGCACCCCACACCTCTGCACACTGCATCACAGCAAACACACAGCAGTTCTGGAGCACTTGGGATGCTGCCCTGACCCAGGGCATGGTGACCTCACACCCCGCTGCACGTCGCAGGGCTCCCAGCAGGCACACAGCTTCACAAAGGCGCCGTGCAGCCACACACACGAGACCCAAAAGCAAAATCCACGCTCTGTGAGCTGGCTGCAGGTGTGTGGGCTGCAGCAGGAGCACTGCGTGCCATAAAGGGACCCTGATGAGCCGACGATCGGTGCTCACAGAGCTGGGGAAGGTCTGCACTGACAACCAGGATCAGAAGGTCAGGGACAGAGCAGAGCTTCGTGTGAGCCTCTCCCCCCACCTGCACTGCACTGCTGCCATCACGGGGCTCCACTGCTGCTCTCCCACACAGTGCTCGTGGCACAGCCTGCCCATGGGGTGCACACTGCTGCACAGCTGTGGCATTGCTGCGCCGTGAGACCCAGCCGTGCCACGCTCAGTGCCTGCTGAGCACACTGCTGATGGACAGAGGGCTGGGAGCGAGGCTGGAGGAGCTCCTGGCAGCTCAGGGTGTTTGGTGACGCCTGTGCTGACTGTGGGATGGCAGCACGAGGGGCAGAGTTGTGCACATTTGTGGCAGCTCGGGCTGCTGGCTCCAAGACCTGCCTGCCTGCAGGGCTCTGGGGAGAGAAACGGACCCTGTGAGCGATGGGGCGGCCGTACATCAGGGCGGGTGGCAGAGGAGCAAAAATCCAGAGCCCAGGGAGGAAGGGAGGCACCGCACTGCAGTGCCAGAGCAGCACTGGACCCACACTGACTGCTGCCTCCAGACAGCAGCAGCTCTGTGGGCAGACAGCTTCCCTTTGTGGAATCACAGAATCATTCAGGTTGGAGAAGACCTCCGAGATTCCCAACCCCATCCCTCCACGTCCCCAAGCACATCTCCACGGTCCTTGAAAACCTCCAGCAATGGTGACCCCCAACCCTGTGCAGTTGTGCCAGTGCCCGACTGCTCTTTGGAGAAGAACTGCTCCTAAAACCCAACCTGCACCTCCTCTGGCACAACGTGCAGCCAGCCCTTCCCATCTGATCACTTTGATGCTTTCCTTCCCTCAGGACAGGCCTGCAAAGGGTCCCCCCACCACCACAGACTGCAGGCAGGCAGAAAGGGACACAGCTCAGTACCAGCCTGAGCGCCTTTGGGAAGCACCACAGCGTCCAGACGGAACCCCAGGGGTGATGGCAGACAAGGCAAAAGGCCGTGCTGCTCTGGGGAGAGCTGAAGGCCTCAGGTTTGTTCAGCCTGCAGCGCTGCACGCTGTTACCACATCAGAATACACAGAATAGCTGCAGGAGCATCTTTGGACAGACACGTGTTTTACAAGGGAAACTAACAAGTGAATATTCAGAGTTTGCTTTCATTAATACTTAACTGCAGATAAAAACTGTGGCAGCACTGTGCTGGTGTGACCTGCCAAAACATCCCTTGCTTTTCAGAGTAAGACCGAAAAGCATTTAATCTTAAAAGGGCTGAAAGGAGACGTGCCAACAGTTCTCAAAGGGAGTTACACTGAAGGCTGCTGTCGAGCACAAGAAGAGCGAAGCTCTGAACGGATTGTAGGGTCCTGGGAAAGCTGGGAGCACGCGGTGCTCTGCACAGCTGGCCCTGTCCCACCACAGCCATCCTGCACCTCCCCCCCAGGCACTTCTCTGGGCCCTGGTGCCCATCAGCCAGTGCAGCCCAAGCAGCCACCACCCGTCCCCCAGCACTGGTGACAGTGGCAGCTCACAGGATCCAGCAAGGACACGTGGTGGAAACATCTCCAGCCTCGGAGGGCTGCACCCTGAGAGCAGATCCCTGCTGCAGACGGCCCATAGGAACATGGGGTGAGGTGGGCACGAGGGGGGACTCCACTGCCAGAGCCCACGCGCCTCCTGGTGTCTGCCCTGCAGGCAGGCAGTGACAGCTCTGCAGGATGCACTGCAAACCAACAGCCAGATGCTCTCTGCTGAACACAGAGCACAGTGCTGGAGGTGAGGTCTCACTCCACAGCACCCTTAGGGCAGGGACACCGCAGGGTGGCCACAGGGACATGGGAGCACCAGAGAGGTGCTCAGCTCTGCTCCCACGTGCTCTCCCATACCAGCACCCACTCCTGCACAGCGTGGTCCCCCCAGGGAAACCCCCCCAGCACAGCAGCAGCCCCATTCCCTCTGTGCTCCGTGGGGCTGGAGCCCTGTGCGCACTCACTGCGCCTCAGGAGGACGCAGGGGCCGTTTGGGGACGTGGAGCAGCATTGGAGGGCTGATGTGAATACTCACCACCTTCAGCTCAGGCACCGAGCGGCTCAGGGTCCATTCCTGGCTGTTCACAAAGGAATCTGCAGAGCAGAGAGCAGAAGGGATCAGGACAGGAGCCTCGCTCTGTGCCACTCTCCCACCCTCCTGCCCAGCCCCGCGGCAGCACAGCCTCCAGCCCCAGCCTGCACGCTGCCTGCACTGCACGCACGGAGCTGCAAACGTGCTGCAAGCTGCAGTGCACAGAGCTGAGTCCCTCCAGTCCATCAGTGCTTCTCCCAGCACCACTCCTCCCACAGTTTCTGTCCCGCTGAGCTCCCTGCTGGATCACTGCAACACATGAAGCACCACCACCATCTTCCTCTTCACCATATCCCCTCCATCCCATGCAGATGAAGGAAGCACGCCCTGCACTGCTGCACTACATGTAGAGTTTCCTTAAACTGTGGCAGAACTGGTGAAAATGGTGAGGTTTTGCAGGGGCTGTGAGTGGAGCACAGGTGAGATGCGCTGAGCTGGCTGCCGTGCAATAGAGCTGGGGGGGAAGGCTGCTCAGACTGAGAGCAAAGCTCATCCATGCTGGCAGCCCGCCCTGCTGTGCTGACACCGCACTGTAACCAGGCTCAGGAGTTTGTCAGCAACAGATTTTGACCGTGTTGTGCTGAGATCCAGCCTGCACCCCTCTTCATGCCCACCAGCACCCATGGGGTGAGCTCTGCAGCCAGCCCCAGCCTGCAGGCAGCCATCAGCCCCAGCACTCACACCACGTGCCTGCAGCCCCAGCAGCCTGCACACCTCCTGAGCCGCCTCTGCTTTGTTTATTGCACACACTTGTGCCTTTTCCTAAAACCACATCAAATCTCCCTCTTCAGTGATGAGTTTCAGGAGTGCAAACACCGCCTTAAATCCCAGCTCCTGCAGCCTCCACGCAGAGCCTGGGGGCTTTCATTGCGCCCTGCAAGCTGCACAGCCTCAGCACCAGGCGGTGTCAGCACCAGGACCCCACTGCACCGTGAGCCCCACAGACACCTCCAGAGCTCCCTGCAGAGCAAAAGGAGGACAGATGCCTCCATCCACACACCATACTGGCTGTGCACCAGCAGCACGAGGCTCTCATTTTCCCCTGCCATTCACTCCCCATCAGCACAGGGAGCTCCATGCAGCGCGGTGCAGAAGGCCCGCCTGCCTCCTGCTTTGGGAGCACTGCCGGGTGCGTTTGGTCTCCACAGACACAAATAATCATTAACCAGCACATCAACCGAGCCGCTGCGGCACACCTGGGACGCTCGGACATCCCCACCAGCCCTGCAGCCAGGTCAGAGGCCGAACAAACAGCCCACAGACCACGTTCCAAAGTCCCCAGCCGACAGCAGGGCACGGTGCCCATCACAGCCACCCCTTTGGCACAGGGTGGGGAGAGCTCAGCCCTGCAGCACGGAGCTCTCTGCATCTCAGGAACCAAAGTGAGCAGCGCCGGCAGCCATCAGAGCACCCAGAGCCGCGTCCTCTGCAGGGCTCAGCTCAGCACCGAGAGGCTGGGAGCCGAGGCTGCCGGCAGCGCAGCGCAAGCACTGACTCCCACCCTCACTGCTCAGCACTCAGCAGCAGCGGGGCAGCCTGCCCTGCTTTCACAGGGTGAGCACCCAGCCCCAACCCGGGCAGCGTCCCACTGCAGACCGAAGGACACACAGCATTGTGAGCTCTGCCCGCGCGCTGCAGCAGCCCTGCAGGCCGTGCCCAGGAGCACAAAGCGCTGCCTCCCAGCGCCCCGCCAGGCGCTCACCTCACCGGCAAAACCTGCTCCAGGTGGGTCAGACTCAGCGCCAGCTGAGGGCAGGGCAGGCCGGCAAAGGCGCCACCCTCGGAAGCGCTCCCTTGCTCCCTTCCTACAGAGCGCAGGCTGCAGGCAGCCGCCCCGTGCCTGCGGTGTGCGCCCCCTCCAGACGAGCACCCAGACCCCCGGTGCCAGCTGCAGCTCTCAGAAGCACGGGCTGCCGCTGCGCTCAGCGCTGGAGGCGCAGCCCGGCCCCAGCCCCGCTCCCCCAGCGATCGCAGGCAGGTGCTGACACGAGGTGATGCCTATCACTGCCTGCTCCGCTCGCTATGCAAACTTCCCTTGAATACACGAGCACCGTCCTCCTCTGCAGGCAGCCTTCCCTCACCTACCCTACGTTCCTCTGTGGCCGTGCACCCAGCAGGACAGCAGGGCATCACCTCCGACCTCGAGGCACCCTGCAGGAAGCAGAGCTTTTTGGAAGGCCAGCAGGGAAATGCTCAGCCCGTGCTTGCCGTTTGCAGGCTGTGTCTGCAGGGATGCACATGGACACACAGCTCCCAGCCCTCAGCGCGGCTCTGTGCGCTGGCCCAGCAGGCTGCACGTGGGCTGACACAGAACCAGCTCCAAGGGCCCCTGTCCTTGCTGGGCCTCCACGGTGCCACACACAGATGAGCTCCAAGCTTTTTCAGGTATCAAATCCTGCATTCCCCGACCACCCCTTCCTGTGCCTGGAGCAGGCCAAAGCCCCAAGCCAGCAGGAGCAAGCATGGTGCAGAGATCTGAGCAGGTCACGGGGGACAGCACCGTTCTCCCTTTAGGTGGCCTTTGGGGTGCTCACGATGCATGCTGTGCTGGATGGGTCTCTGCTGTAACCAAAATGCTCCTGGGACTGGAGAAGCTGCACTGCTTGGAGCTCTGCCTGCAATACCCAGCGTCTCCAAGGAGCTGATAACCACAGCTGCAGCTGCACCCCCAGGGGGGCACATTGGGGCGGCTGAGCAGCTCTCCTAGGGCTGAGGTGGGCAGCACAGCACACAGCAGTCGAGGTCTGGAAGTGCTGAGCATGCGTTAGGAGCAGCACCGGCCTGCAGAAGGACAGGGCAGAGATCCCCGAGCCGTGCACCCAGGCAGCCGAGCAGGAGCGGGGCTGCAGTGCTCCACATCTGACTGACAGCTCTCAGGGCCCATGGAAACAGCTCAGTGCAGAGATGGGACACGTCCAGCAGGACGAGGACGTCAGCTCTGCCCTGCAGCCCCACGGCTCTGCAGCCTCACTGCTGCTCCTCTGCATCTCAGTGACCCAGGAGCACATCCCGAGCAGGCAAAGCAGGCAGCAAACAGCAAAGCAGGAACTCCGAGCAAGCACCAAACCCAAGCACAACCTGTGCAGCCCCAGCTGCGCCACAGCAAGCGGAGGTCCCACAGCCAGCCCACGCTGCGGTGCTGAGGCAGCACGGCGCCCGCCCGGCGAGGACACCGACGTGGGGACACAACCCCAGCTGCACCCCTGGGAACGTGGCAGTCAGGCTGGTGGCTGCGGGCGCAGCTCCTGCCGGGAGTCACCAGCAAGCAGCAACAGATCCCTGCTGCACCTCCCAGCCCGGGTACACCCACATTCCGCAGCCATGAGTGCGGCCTCCGCTCGCCTGGGAACCTCCTGCCACGGGGGCAGCGTGAGGCTGGGGGCACCGACGCAGGGAGCACAGCCCTGCCACCCCGCAGCGCCCCGAGGCCACACGGACAGCCCTGGAAGGCACCGCGAGCCCCGGGGACCCGGGGATGAACGCGTGGAGCTCCCCGCGCTGCAGCGGGGCTGTTCCCACGCTGAATCCGACCCTAACGGAGAGCACCTGGGCGCAGAGTCGCCCTGGAGCCGCTACCACAGCGTCAGCTCCAGGGACCCAACGACGGAGCCCCGCGCGGCTCACGGGCGCCTGGAGGCGCTGCCCAAAGCCCAACCCCCACCGCTGCTCCATCCGCAGCGTTCAATGCCTTAAAAAGCCCACGGGCGCCGCGCGCTCCTCCCAGCTCCGCGCCTGCCGCTGTGGGGCCACGCGGGGGAACGGGATGGGGAACAGCGCTGGGAAATGGGGCCTGGGGAGGGAGTGCGGGCAGCCCAGCTCCACGGAGCCTCTGCCGACCCGGGCAGCCCCGGCACCACGCAGCCCCCGGCAGCACGGCCCGGAGAGCTCCATCGGAGCATCAACTCCCGAGCCCACCACGTGTTCGCGCCCCATCGCGGGCCCCGGTCCACCCTGCTGCACCCTCCGCACCCCACAGACCGCCCCGCGCCCCAGACGCAGCCGTCAGGGACCTCACGCGGCGTTCCTCAGCCGTCGCGTCCTTCGGCCCCGTCCGGGAGCGATGCCCCTCTGCCCTCCCACGAGCGGGATGCGTTCCGGTTCCCTGCGCTGCCCCGACAGCCCGCACGAAGCTCTCCTCCCCCGCCCCGCCGGCTCCGAGCCGCCTCCCCCGGGCACCGCACACGGGGGCTCCTCGGGCCGCCCCCCCCGAGCAGGGCGGCGGACGCGGTGACGGCGGCAGCCCCGCGATGCCGAACGGCGCCCGACCGGACCCGGTGCTCCGCCGCACTCACCCAGCGCTCGCAGAGGGCCGCCGCCCAGCAGGACGGGGTCGTTGCCGCCGAGGGGCTCCTTGGGGCCGGCACCGCGCTCCCCGCCGTCGGAAGCGGCTGGTGAGCAGCTTCCAGAGCCCGCCGGGCGGCCCGGGCTCGGCCCGCAGCGCGGCGCGTCCCAGCTCCGGGTATAGCAGATCCCGCTTGCTGGGACAGGCGTGCAGCGATCCGGCGTCGCCCTCGCTTTTGGTGCGGAGGCGCGCGGGGCGCAGCCCGCCCGACTCGGAGCGCCGCAGCTCGTGGCCCCGGCGCAGGCGGAAGCTGAAGCTCTTGCGGAGGGCGCTCAGGTGCCGCCGCGGGCCGGGACCGCTGCGGCCGAAGAGGTTCCAGCGGCGGCTGCCCCAAAGGGACCCTCCGCGGGGAAAGCCGGGGCTGTCGGCGGGCAGCGGGCGGGCGGCGGGCGGGAAGGACGCGCTGCCTGGCCGCACTCGCTGCGCCCCGCCGCCGCCGGGCTCCCCGCAGTCCCCCTCGTCGCGGCGGCGCGGTCGGAAGAAGTCCAGCAGGCCACCCCGGGAGCGCGGCGCGGAGCCCAGCAGCGCCCCGACCCCCGGCCCGCCGCCCGGCGCGCAGAAGCTCTTGGGCCGGCGCCGCTGCTGCTGGGCGGCCCCGAGAGCGGCGCGGACGGCGGGGACGCCCTGCAGGTCCAGCGATTCGCACACGCTGACGGCGCGCCGCGGGCTCGGGCTCGGGCTCGGGGGGCCCCGCGCCGCCCCGCTCCGCCGCCGGCCCTCCGCCATCGTCACCCGCGGGGCTGCCCCATGGCCGCGGGCCCCCCCGCGCGCCGCCCGCCGCCCGCCCGCTCCCACGCCGCTCCGGCATGCCCGGGCCGCGCTCCGGCGCGCCGCCAGCCGCGGGGCGGGCCCGCCCCGAACGCGCCGGGGGGACGGGACGGGGCCGGGGCCGCCCCGCCGAGGCCGCGCCCTCTCGGGGCCTCCGCGCCTCGGCCTCGAGCCCGGAGCGGCCCCGCGGAGCCCCCCGGCCCGGAACCGGCGGTCGGCCGCCTCGGACCCCGCGAGTCCGCCCTGCTGCTGCGCGCCGCACGCGGCCGCCACGGGGGGGCGCTGCCGCCCGACGCTCCGCGCTGAGCCGCCGCCGAGGCCGGCCGGCAGGGGGCGCTGCAGCCACGGGCCCGACTCCGCGCGCGCGTCCGGTGCCGCCCCGGGAGCGCGCAGCGCATCGGCACGGGGCGGCGCGGCTCTGCGGGACCGCGGAGGGCGTTCGCGAGTCACGAAGCCCCGGCGCCAACGGCACGAAGCCCGCCCGGCCCGGGGCCGCCGTCCCCCAAACCCTCCGTCCCCCATCGGTGCCATCGGCCTCCCCCACCCCCTAGGACGCGACCCCTCAGCCTCTGTGCGCCGCCGTGCGCCGCGCTCCCCGTCCCGCAGGAGCGCGCAACACCCGCGCTGCTGTAATCCGCCCAACATCCGCCTCCACGACACGGTAACACAGCAGTGTTTTCGCCGATTAGCTTGTTATAAAGCAAAGGGTTCCGTATGCCGCAGTATCGGCGTAAACCCCCGGCGCCGCTCACGCAGCACGAACAAAAGACACAACTGACACAACGCGCGGTGGCGGCGGAGGAGCTCCGAGCTGCAGGCGGAGCAACCGACGAGGAGGCCGACGGTGAGCCGGGGCGCTGCGCCGCGATCCCACCGCCCCGACTGCCGCCGGCTGGGGCCGCGCACGGCAATAACGGCCGGTGAACCCCGGCTGCTGCGGACGGCGGTCAGGCGGCCCTGCGCCGCGGTGAGGCACGGCACGGCGCGGCGCTGCGGCAGCGAACATCTGGTTCCGATTAACAGAAGGACGTGAGAGGCCGAGGAACAGCCGCACGGAGCGCCGCGCTGCCGGCTGCCGCCCCGCGCTGCTCCGCGGTGAGGCCCCGGCACGGGAAAGGCAGCGCTGCGCTGCGCTGCGCTCCTCCGGGGTGCCGACGTCGGGCACGGAGACGCAGGGAGGTTTTGCTGCAGGAGGATCGCAGCGTGGGACGGCTGCGGTCACGGCTCCGTCCGACGGAGTGGCACGGAGGGGCGCAGGGCCCATCTGACAGCCTGGAAACAGGGCTGAAGGGCCTCTTTTGGGTCCTGGAGCGCCTCCCATCACCGCTTACAGCAGCAACGATCCTCTTAATCCAGCAGCAGCGGAGGAAGTGAGAAACGGAAACAGAGCAAAGGGGTGAACCCAAGGGACGGACGGTGCAGGAATAGGATGCAGTGGGCAGGTGAAAGCACCTGGAGGTCACGAGGAGACAAAACCTCCCTGCCACCCCACTGCACTGCACCCAGAAACCACATTTTCTAGAAATGCAAACCCACTTCCTTGCAGAACAGAGCGCAGAGCTCAGCAGCAATAGTTTTAGGAAAGGAAACAGAGCTCTGGAGGTGGTGCATCGCCGTGCACCAAGGTTACAACAGAGCTGTGGGTGAGAACATGCGTGGCACTGAACAGACACTGTGGGTCCTGGAGCAGCAGAACTGCCTGCAGCCCACTGCAGCCCACCCTGCAGCCCTTCCCCAGCCTCAGCCCCGCTCCTCACTGCTGCCTGCACGAGGCAATGCACAGCAAGCTGAACGCCTGCAGCATCGGGCACCAGCAGCCTCAGGTGTCTGGACAGCATGAAAGCACTTCGTACAGGGAAGGGGGAAGATGTGTTTGAGGTGAGAGCAACAGCTGAGCATCGGGCTGCTCAGCAGATTCCGTGCTCTGAGCGCTGCGGGGCAGTGCCGCCTCTGCTGGGAGCTCCCAGGCTTCGTGCCAGCCCCGGTTGTGGGTTCTGATGGCTCCTAAGGGATACTGAGAGCTTCCACGAAGGGGTGGCCGGGTGGATGAGGATATGTCCCTGTGACGAGCGGGCAGCCGGGGCTCCTGTGGAGGTGTGGTTTGACAGCCGTGCTCTGCAGTGAAATGGGAGCACAGGAAATCACAGCAGCACTGCTGGGCGCAGCGCCTGCAGCCACACGTCAGTGAACGCACAGCTTGTGCTGCTCCTGCTCCTGCCCACACCTGTGCTGACCGCTTTGAGCCCCTGAGCTCAGCAGGGCTCTGAGTCGGTGCCACCTTCCTCAGACAGAGCCTTTGCACCCTGCTCTGCTCGCACCCATCCCCACCCCCAGGACAACCACACCAAGTCCCCTCACGCAGCCTCAGCGAGGCCCCGCTCCCAGCCCTGCCATCCCACAAAGCAGGGCGGCCCAGGCCCAGCAGCTTCCAGGTGCTGAGCTCCCATCATCAGCGTCCACAGCCCACGGCGGTGCCTGGGCTTCCAGCAGAGCTGGGCAGAGGCAGAAACGCAGTGAGGGGGATGGAGAGGGGCAGCGATGGGGCTCCAGCACCGCGTGCTGCTCCAGTCCGACCGCAGCTCACACAACCACGAGGTTACCCCACCTCTCCCAACACAGCCCCCACCTGCAGCCCCTCCGCGCTGACAGCAGTCAGGAGCTGACCATTATTTTGCACATCAGTTCCTGAAGCCTCGCAAATGGCCAGCAGTGACTCCAACTGTTCTGGATCCTGCGCCGTTGCTCCCAGAATAGAAAAGTAACCACAATCCCTGGCCAAGTCCTGGCTTGTTAATTAAGCTTTCTTTTGTACAGGCAGCCAGCCCGGCCTTTCAAAGCTCTCCCTCACCGCTCGGCTCTTTCCAGCCCTAAAGCAGCTTGCTCTCAAGCCAGCTACATAAATGCAGCACAAACGAGGCCGGTGAGCCCTGAGCAAGGCAGCGCCCACCCGTGCCTCATCCCACAGACCCCAGCCCGGCTGCAGGACCCACCAGGACCTGGGGTCCCCCTGCTCCTTCCAGGACCAGCAGGGACAGGGATGTGCCCACAGCTGGCGGCTCCTGGGGCAGCAGGGCAGGCTGCTGAGGAGCCCCGCAGCGCCTGCAGGCACAGAGCACAGAGCACAGAGCCACTCACATTGGAAAGGGCCTCCACGACCAAAAAGCCCAACGTGCCCAGCTGCCAGCAGGGTGCCAGGAGGTGACTCTGAGCCAGAAGCAGACGAGCAGCTTCCATGCAGTGCTGTGCATGCAGTGTGCTCCCGAGCGAGGCAGTGTCTGTGCAGTGAGTGAGCACGGAGTTACGGGCTGCGTTAGGAGCTGTGTGCAGAAAGGCTGTGCTGAGATGGAAAGGCAAACGCACGTTCATGGGCAGGAGGCTCTTGCAGCTAAAATAATCGTAGAATCATAGAGCCATAGAATGGCCTGGGTTGCAAAGGAGCACGATGCTCATCCAGCTCCAACCCCTGCTGTGTGCAGGTCGCCAACCAGCAGCCCAGGCTGCCCAGAGCCACATCCAGCCTGGCCTCCAATGCCTGCAGGGATGGGGCATCCACAGCCTCCTTGGGCAGCCTGTGCCAGTGCCTCACCACCACCTTGTTTAGACTCAGTGTTGCTTTCTTGCGAGCAAATTCATCAGCCATCCATTCTGTATAATGGAGAGAGATGGAACCATGACCTGGGCTCCTGGTGCTGCAGCCCCACCGCCAGCTGCACCCCCATCCCTCATCCCACTGCTGTGCCCACCCAGACCCTGCAGTCCCTGGCTGCCAGCCCTCACTGTGAGTCACACAGAGAGCTGAGGGACGCCCTGCTGTCCCCCTGTGGCACCACAGAACGACGCAATCATTCAGGGCAGAGAAGACCTCAGATCCCCAGCTCCAGCCCATCCCACTGTGCCCACTGCCCGCATCCCCCAGCACCACATCCCCACAGCTCTGGGCACCCCCAGGATGGTGACCCCCCACCCCCAGGCTGCTGTGCCAGTGCCTGACTCCTCTGTGGGGAAGAAATCGTTCTTAGCACCCAACGTGACCCCCCATGATGAATGTCAGACCACCCCCTCTCATCCTAACAGCAGTGCTGACGGCACTCAGCACCCCGGTGCGCTCACCTCACACCACAACCAACACCAACACGGCTTTCCAGGCCAGGGCTGGACCCCCCCGCAGGCACAGAGCAGTGCAGCACTGCCCAGGAGCAGCCCTAGCACCTGTCCCTGATCCCAGGGGACGTGCACAAGGACCAAACACCAACCACAGATCAAACAAACCAAGCTGTGGCTTTCTGCCTGCGTTCCCACCGCGCCCCAGAGGCTCTGCTGTGACCGCAGACACCTCAGAGCGGAGCGTCGCTTCCTCCCCAAAGGCAGCTACTGGTGCCACGGCCCCCAGCCCCAGGGGAGCCGCTCTGTGCCACACAGCGTTCCCTGCTGAGAGACATGGGGAGCCCTCGGGGCTGACCGCAGAGTGCAGCCCACAGCCCCAGCACAGCTTCCTGTGTGGCCGGGGCAGGAGGTGGCGCTGGGTGGCTCCAGAATGGCTGCTCCCACAGGGGCAGATGTCATCAGAGCTGATGTGAGAAGCAGGACGGACAGCTGGACACACTGTGCCCAGCAAGGCAGCCCTTACCCAAGCAGCAGAGGGACAGGGAGCTTCTGCCGTTCTCTGCAGACACTGAGGGCTGTGTGACGACACAGCAGCCATCCCTCCTCCATGGCAGAGTCCATGTTGCTCCCACCTCCCAAAACGGGGCCAGGATGGTGCAGAACTCCAGTGGAAACTCAGCTGGTATCATTTTCATATAAACTCCATATTGAGAGCCTAATGAATCCATCTTACACCTTTCATACCGACCTGAAATTGTTCTGTCTTCTTATCAGGAGGCTGCCCATAGAACCGCAGAATTACTGAGGCCAGAAAAGACCTCTGGGGTCCCCAACCCCAACCCAGCCCCACTGGATATTGGCCCCAGTATCCAACCCGACCCTCCCAGTGCAACTCCATCCGAAACCAACCTCAACCCAGTGCAAACACATCGCTCACACACACAGCTGGACGAGGCAGCTGTGCCCAACAGCTGCAATCCATGCTCTGAGAACAGACCCATCCAGCACAGAGCAACCCCACAGCACAGCCCTGCTGGATGTGGGCTGCTGATGCACCTCGTCCCATTGCTTAACTCACTGCTTTGGTTTATGTTCAGTAACGTCCACTTTTTCTCCATTAGCAATTAAATATACGTAACAACCTTCTCGTCCCAAGGAGCCCCTCCTCTGTGTGCCATTAATGGTGACATCTGGAAGTCCTGGGCACAAACCAGAAGCACTGCAGGGAGACCTCACTGCTCTGTCTGAATCCTGAGAGCTTGGAGTGAGGTTGGATCGGCCTCTGCTCCAGTAACAGCAATAGGGTGCGGGGGGGTGCTCCCATGTTGTGCCCAGGGAGGTCAGGATGGACGTTGGGAACAATTCCTTCTCCAAAGAGCCAGTGGGCACCTGCACAGCTGCCCAGGGGGTGGGGGGTCACCATCCTGGGGGTCACCATTGGGAGATGTGGTCAGTGGGCACGGTGGGGATAGGCTGGGGATGGGCATGGGAATCTCAGAGGGCTTCTCCAGCCTTAGAGCCTCTGCAGTGTGCTGACATTCACTCCATGGTTGGATGCCCACCAGTTCAAGCTGTCTGTGCCTACAGGCTGGAGGAGTCAGCTCCGTGCTGGGCAGAAGCCCTGTGAGCACACAGCAGCGTTCTGCACACAGCAGTGCTGGCAGCGCTCAGCCCTCTGTGCACCCACCCTTAAAGTCCATCCTGCTGACAGCACACAGCAGCTGCAGGACCAGAACTTCCACCAAGGAAAGGCCAACAGGGCACAACGCCAGCCCATGTGCAGCAGTGGCACAGCCATGGCACGCAGCAAGAGCCAGCAGGGCAGCAAACAGGAAACTCAGGACGGGCTCCATGAGGAACAGCAGCTGGCTGGGAGCATAAAGAGTGCATTGAGGTGGGGCTGCATGGAGGACGGCTCTCATTAGCAGCCTCTGCTCAGAGTGCAGAGCACAGCATTGAGCACAGCACTGAGCACAGCACTGGGCACAGCACTGAGCACAGCACTGAGCACAGCACTGGGCACAGCACTGGGCACAGCACTGAGCACAGCACTGGGCACAGCACTGGGCACAGCACTGAGCACAGCACTGGGCACAGCACTGAGCACAGCATTGGGCACAGCATTGGGCACAGCATTGAGCACAGCACTGAGCACAGCACTGGGCACAGCACTGAGCACAGCACTGAGCACAGCACTGGGCACAGCACTGGGCACAGCACTGAGCACAGCACTGAGCACAGCACTGAGCACAGCACTGAGCACAGCATTGAGCACAGCACTGGGCACAGCACTGGGCACAGCACTGAGCACAGCACTGAGCACAGCACTGGGCACAGCACTGAGCACAGCACTGGGCACAGCACTGGGCACAGCACTGGGCACAGCATTGAGCACAGCACTGGGCACAGCACTGGGCACAGCACTGAGCACAGCACTGAGCACAGCACTGGGCACAGCATTGAGCACAGCATTGGGCACAGCATTGGGCACAGCACTGAGCACAGCACTGAGCACAGCACTGGGCACAGCACTGGGCACAGCACTGAGCACAGCATTGAGCACAGCACTGGGCACAGCACTGAGCACAGCACTGAGCACAGCACTGGGCACAGCATTGAGCACAGCACTGAGCACAGCACTGAGCACAGCACTGGGCACAGCATTGAGCACAGCACTGGGCACAGCATTGAGCACAGCACTGGGCACAGCACTGAGCACAGCACTGAGCACAGCACTGGGCACAGCACTGAGCACAGCACTGAGCACAGCATTGAGCACAGCACTGGGCACAGCATTGGGCACAGCACTGAGCACAGCACTGGGCACAGCATTGAGCACAGCACTGGGCACAGCACTGAGCACAGCACTGAGCACAGCACTGAGCACAGCACTGAGCACAGCACTGGGCACAGCATTGAGCACAGCACTGAGCACAGCATTGGGCACAGCACTGGGCACAGCACTGAGCACAGCACTGGGCACAGCACTGAGCACAGCACTGGGCACAGCACTGAGCACAGCACTGAGCACAGCACTGGGCACAGCACTGAGCACAGCATTGAGCACAGCATTGAGCACAGCATTGAGCACAGCACTGAGCACAGCACTGAGCACAGCATTGAGCACAGCATTGAGCACAGCATTGAGCACAGCACTGAGCACAGCACTGAGCACAGCACTGGGCACAGCACTGGGCACAGCACTGGGCACAGCACTGAGCACAGCACTGGGCACAGCAGTGAGCACAGCATTGAGCACAGCACTGGGCACAGCATTGAGCACAGCACTGAGCACAGCACTGGGCACAGCACTGAGCACAGCACTGAGCACAGCACTGGGCACAGCACTGAGCACAGCACTGGGCACAGCACTGAGCACAGCACTGAGCACAGCACTGGGCACAGCACTGAGCACAGCATTGAGCACAGCATTGAGCACAGCACTGAGCACAGCACTGAGCACAGCACTGGGCACAGCACTGAGCACAGCACTGGGCACAGCATTGAGCACAGCACTGAGCACAGCACTGAGCACAGCACTGGGCACAGCACTGGGCACAGCACTGAGCACAGCACTGGGCACAGCATTGAGCACAGCACTGGGCACAGCATTGAGCACAGCACTGGGCACAGCATTGAGCACAGCATTGAGCACAGCACTGAACACAGCACTGAGCACAGCACTGAGCACAGCACTGGGCACAGCACTGGGCACAGCATTGAGCACAGCACTGGGCACAGCACTGCAATGGGGAGCACTGCAATGAGTGCAATGAGTGCAATGTGTGCAGGCAGCGCTGCAAAGCAGACAACAGAGCAGCTCCAGAGCATTGCTCAGGGTAATGAAAACAGAAGGAGCTTAAAATGCTGAGCAACCAGGTGACTGCAGGTGGAGATCAGCGTAAAGTGCAGAGAAAAAGATCTCATTTTGCATATAGAATAATGAGCTGCAGTTCCTCGTTAGCATCAGAAATGAAATCCTGAGGTCATTCTGAATATTGGCAGCAATCAGAAAGCAAACAGAGCACGGGCAACTACTGAGAAGGGAAGAGAGAACAAAGCAGGAATGCGGATCTGAGCAGCCCCGTGGCTGCAGCTGGAGCTCCATGCTGCACTCCCAGCCAGCCCCCCTCACTGACCCCAATCACATCCCAAATCAGACACAGCAACCAGGAAGGCTCTGAGAAGGGCAGATGACCGAAGCCTGGCCCAGGTCCTGCGAGCAGCCTGAGCAGGGTGAGGATGGGGGGAACGAAGTCTGCAGAGCCAGAGAAGGGGGAACAGGGAGCAATGAGTTTGCTGCTCTCTCCCAGTGCCATCCAGGGGATCACAAGTCAGTGAGGCGGCTCACGGGCAGGAGGAGATGAGTTTGAAGCAGTGCTGCACTGCAGAACGCCTGGCAAGCACTCAGCTGATGGGGCCAAGTGCAGGAGAAGGGCCACAGCCCCACTGTGCCACAGTGTGCGGGTCCTGCAGGGCAGCACCGTGCTGCTCCCACCCCAAGGACACTGCAGTGCCACGCAGTGATGGCAGCAGGGGGCTCAGCACCCCGCCAGCCCCACGGCTGCACTGGGGATTTCAGTGCCACCTCCTGGCACCCGGAGCCTATTTATAGAAGTTGGAGCAGAAGCAATTTAGATCTTTCCAAAAACGAGGTTAGGGAAAAAGAAGGGAGCTCTGCCGAAGCTGCACAGCCTCCGCTTAGCAATGGGAAGAGCAAAGGCACCTCTGAGCCACAGAGCTGGAACCAGGGGGTCCCACCTGGACAGGGGTCCCTGCTGCCCATAGGTGTGCACCGAGCTGAGGGCACACGGCCCTGCGGCCGCAGCTCAACCTCCCTGTGCACACTGCTGGATGCTGGAAGCTCCTGCAGCACCAAAGGAGCCCCCAGCGCTTCTCTGCTCCCTGTGCCTGTTTTACAGCCCTATGGCTGCTGCTCAGGTTTATCTCAATGCAACCGGCTGTGTTACACACACAGGAATGCTTCCAGCTGAAATCCAGGCTGAAATCCTCCTCCCATTGAGTCCCATGTGTTGTCACTGACGACAGACCACGGATGCAGCAGAGGTGTCCCTGTGCCACATCCCTGCGCTTCTCTGGGTTGGAAGAAGCCACTGAACATGCAGTACATCAGAATGATCTCCTGTACCTGAGCTGCAGCTCTGGTGCTCTGCAGAGCAGTGCAGGCTCCCATCTGAAGCCCCACAAGTGCTGCCTGCATCCCCAGCACAGCTGCTCCCCATGAAGAGCTGGGTGCTTTAAAGCTGTGTCCATGCAGCTCTGAGCTCTGCCACAGCATCGCGTTCTGCCTCAGTCCTAAGCTCACCTGGCTCCTCTTGCTGGGCTTCGTGCTGCCCTCCCTGCTGCATTCTCCAGGCTTTCCATCCATCCATGGTTTATTGGTAGGTACTCACGTTTTTAAGCAATGTTAAAGTAATTACAGGCATTAAGGCCACACAGAGTGCTGGTGGCAGCGCTGTCAGAGCCACAGAGCGCTGCAATCCATGAACTCTGCACTCTGTGAACTCAGAGCCTTCCGTGTTCAGAGAAGCACAGAACGGTCGGGTTGGAAGGAGCCCCCCAGTCCCTCCTGCAGTGGGCTGGGTGCCCCCCACCAGCTCAGGATGCCCAGAGCCCCACTCACAGCCTGGGATACCTGCAGGGATGGGCAGCACTGCTGCAGTTTGGGCACTGTGAGGCTCAGTGCACCCACAGCCCTCACCCACACACCCCCAGGAGCCCCGCGGCCCCTCCTGGTGCGAGCAGCCCGGTGGAGGGGGGCACACTGCAGTTCTGAGGGCCCAAATGGAGCGCGCCCACCCCCAGCCTCACGTCTTCATCACAAGATCCTTCCATCGCCATGGAAACGGCAGAATTAGAGACTTGGATTTAAAGACGATTTCCAACGCGGGCAGGCAGTGGCTGAGCCCAGCAGTGCGCCATCCCTGCCCTCACAGCGCCCAGGGCCGCGCTCCAGCACCGACCCCATCACTGCCACGAGAGCAGGCAGGCAGCTGACAGCACCAATGGCAGCACAGTGCTTGCACCGCTGCCCTGCACACCTCATCCACTGCCTCACCTGTACCCCAAAGCTGCTGGGTGCCCCAAAGCTGCTGGGTGCCCCAGAGCTGCTGGGTGCCCCAAAGCTGCTGGGTGCCTCAAAGCTGCTGGGTGCCCCAAAGCTGCTGGGTGCCCCGGAGCTGCTGGGTGCCCCAAAGCTTCTGGGTGCCCCAAAGCTGCTGGATGCCCCAGAGCTGCTGGGTGCCTCAGAGCTGCTGGGTGCCCGCCAGCCCCACTGCTATGCCTGCAGCCCCTGGCCCTGCAGCACTACCCCCTCCCAGGGTCGGCAGCCCCCCCTCACAGCGCAGGGCCCCGTCAGCCTCCCCACATCACCATGAGGCCCTTTGCAGGTGCCGCCCACCTGGGAATCCATGCAAACCAAAACCTCGTTAACCACGCACTCATTTTAGCACGCTGCCTTGGCTGGGAGCCCTGTGCAGCACGGCAGGAGTGGCACAGTGAGCTCAAGGAGAGGAGGGCATGGGGCAGCACCACGGCTGTGCATGGGGATGGGGGTCTGCTCAGACACCTCCAGCCCTGACACTTCTACCGCAGCAAAACCGACGGCAATTGGGCTGATGGCTCGACTCAGAAGCCATTAACATCCAAATGCCAAAAAAGGGTAAAAAGGGAAAGAAAAAAAAATAGAGGAGGAAACAGATGTCAGTAAGTTGTTGGGCAAAGGAAGTACCAAAATTGGTGTGGGAAGCTGAAAAGTTTGGGGGAAAACAGAGGCCATGACAATGGCCAGCAGGAAGCAGCAGCCCTGCAGGGCACCGCAGGAGGACGGGGAGGAAGCACTGCAGGGTGGTGGGGGTGGGAGGCAGAGGCACCACGCAGCTCCAAGCCACGAGCCGTGCATGGATCCACGTATAAAGAAAGGACAGCGTCATTGGAACAGGGCTTTACATCAAAAAGAGCTCGAATGGAACGCTCTCAGATGGGGAAGCTCACAGAAGAGCCTGCTCTTTGAACTTTCAGCACGCACTGAAGTGCTGGGGTGCCACACTGCAGCCAACCAGGAATGGCTGCGATGGAGCAAAGCCTCCTCAGCATGCAGAGATGGGGTGCAGCCCCTCGGGCAACCCCCCACTGCCTGCCTGGAGATCCCCTGCGAAATCAGGGGAAGGATTAACTCCATTTTATTCAAACAGAACTTTGGGCATAGAGCTGAGTTCAGCCTCACGTGTGCTTCAAGTTCAGCTGGTAAAGGCAACTCTGTGTGCGCAGGGAGATGAGGCTGCCATCCAACACTGCTGTCACTGAGCAGCACTGGGCACAGAGCTGTGGGCGCCTCATCCTCATCCCAGATGCTCATCCCAGCATCCCAGCATCCCAGAGCTGCGGGGCTTGGGAGGCACCTCTGGAGCCGCCCCGCTCCATCCCCCCACAGCAGCTCCTTCAGCAGCTGCACGGTGTCCAGAAGGGTTTTTTGGGATCTCCACAGGAGACTCCCCCACCTCTCTGGGCTCCAGTCCAGGGCTCTGCCACCCTCACAGCACAGCAATTCCTCCTCACGTTCAGATGAACTCCCTGGGCTGCAGTCTGTGCCCGCTGCTCCTCATCCTGGCGTCGAGCACCACCAAACGGAGCCCGGCCTCCTCCCCTGCCCTTCCCTTCAGGTCTCCATCGGCACGGCTCAGCTCCCTCAGCCTTCTCTCCTCCACACACACAGCCCAGGGCTCTCCCAGGCCCCACCAGGAGCTGCTCCAGGCCCCACCACCCCACAGCTGGGCTCTCTCTAGCAGTTCCCACCCATCTGGATCCAGGCTGCCCTGCACTGTGCACAGCGCTCCTGATGTGCCCCCCAGGGCAGAGCAGAACACACTGCAGCCTCAGCCCTCAGCACAAACTCCACACACACACCAGCCCCTATCACTGCCCAGCCAGCATCCACCTCCCCAGCTTCCCAGCAGGGACCTCAGAGCAGATGGGGGCTGAGTGAGCTCCTCCACAGCCACTGAGGTTGGATGTCAGGGGAAGTTGTGCTGTGAGAGCGGTGAGGGGCTGGAACAGCTGCCCAGAGAGGCTGTGATGCCCCGTCCATCCGTGGAGGTGTTGGAGGCCAGGTTGGATGGGGCCCTGGGCAGCCTGGGCTGCTGTGAAATGGGGAGGTTGGTGGCCCTGCATTGGTGGGGGGTTGGAGCTTCGTGATCCTTGGGGTCCCTTCCAACCCAGGCCATTCTGTGATGCTATGATGTGCAACATGCACAACGCCCTGTGCTGCTGCTGTACTCTGCTGTCCCCATCCTGCAGTGTTCCCAGCCCCCAAAGCCCCCCAGCACACCCAGCAGTGGATCAGGCAGTGGCAGCACAGAGAAGGGCCGTCCTGCAGTGCAGGAGGAAGGACAGCACACAGCCTGCAGCACGAGCATATTGGAAGCAGATCTGCAATAAGAGCGTTGCTGGGAGCTGGCAGGTCCTCAAAGCTGATGGAACAAGCAGAAAGCATCCCAGCGCAAAGGAACACGAGTGTGGTGAGAGCCCCATTTGGAGAGCTGGCCGGGCTCCTTGCTGCGCTCAGACACGAGACGCTGCGCACATGGAGAGTGCCAATTAGGTCACGTTAATGAGGATAAATAGGAAAGAGTGGCATCAGCCCGTGGCTGAGCTCAGGAGAGCTACGACAAAGGAGAGACAACAAGGAGTAAAGGCAGGGTCCATTCTCACATATGAGCAGCAGATGTAAGAGGTGGCACAGTGCTCTGCCCGGCGGCACCGCGCGGCCAGGAGGGGCGGTCGGCACCACAAGCAGCACTGCACCAAAACTCCCAAATCTGGGGTTATAAAACAGCAACGTCAGGTTGTGATGGACTTCACCCCGCAGCGCTCCATCGTCTGCAGGGCCGCAGAGCAGCCCGGAGCTCACAGCTCATGGGGAGGGAACTGCGCCCACCTCCCAGAGCGCGCCGCAGGACAAACGTATTGCAGGCTGAGATGGAGCCGGTCAGAGAACTGCACTGCAGCTGTTCAGCAGGGAGAACTGCACACATTGAGGAGAGCATCAGGACCCCAATGGGGTGAAACCCCCCGGGATGGCTGTGAGGCTGCACTGCCAGCAGCCCCCCTGGAGCAGCACTGCCAGCGGCCCCCAGCCCTGCCTCCACCTCCTCCTCTCTCTCTGCGCTCCTGGCCCCATGTGTTCATTTCGTTTCTGCTCTGCCAATGACTCAGTTCTGCCATTCTGTTCCCAGAGTCTCTGCCCAAAGCCAAACCTCGGCTGCTCGCCTCCAGCGCTCCGGCAGCCGTGTCCAAACTGCGGCCCAGAGCCACGCATGGAGCCGCCAGCCCGTGCTGCACAGCTGTGCTCCTCCTTCCCTGCACACAAACCACAGCTGCCTGCCCTCACCCCACACCCACCCCATGCTGTGGCCAACTCCTCTCCCTCCCTCCCACCCGTGGCAGAGATCCCCACTTGCAGCTGCTCAATTCCAAGCTCTCACCTATCTGTGTTCCCCCATCTGTGATTGGTGCCAGAACAGAGCTTTGTAACACCCTGAAATCCGCTCCATCACCCTCCCTGTCACCCAATCCAGGTGCTCCTGCTCCTGCAGGGGGATTGGAATAGATGATCTTCTGAGGTCCCTTCCAATCCCTGGCATTCTGTGATTGTCTGAGTGGTTAAAACAGGGTTAATGAAGGCCGGGATTCGCTGCTGGGTAACGAAGGACCCAAAGCAGGCAAAAAACAACAGCAGGATGCAGGTGGGCAACGGCTGCACTGCTGTGCAGGACCCAGCAGCCCGCGGTGCCTGCAGCACAGTCAGGGTGGGAGACGGAGCTGAGCGGATCACACAGACCCTGCAGGACTCAGGAGCGGGGTTCCAGCACAGCCCTGCAGCGCGTGGTGACGGGGAGGATTTCATCACATGCAGATTACCAGGGAGGAACCATCCCAGACGTCCCCTCGGGCTGCAGCTTCCCGTGACTCACAGCACCAGAGGCTGCAGAGCCGCCATGCAGCCCCCGGCACAGAGCCTGCAATCAGAGCCTGCACCGGGCTGAGCAGCACCTCTGTGCAGCACCTCTGCTCTGCTCTGCTCTGCCTGGGTGCTGCACCAACCTCCTTTCAGCACGAAGGCAGGCTGTGAAATGATGGGGATTTTGATCCTCCCTGCCCTGGATGTCTCCATGGCATCAGCGCTGCACTCACAGCACCCACCTGGATGTGCCCAGCAATGCCCACAGCGTCACAAGGGCAGGCAGGATGCAATGAAGCTCTGGCCACATTCATTCACCACTAGCAGAAATAGCCCAGCCGTGCTGTGTTCCCTCCGTGCAGCTGCTGAGCGGGAGGCTCCGACTCGCCGAGTCCCGGAGGAGGGATTTTAGAACCAGACACCAAAGTAGGAAGGTGAGATCACGAACAGAAACAGCTCTGCTGCTTCCCAGCAAGGGATGCAACTGAAGCACGACGGTGCCAGCGGGGGCTGAGAGCTCTGAGCAGCATGAGTTGCACGGCAGCTCCTACCTCTCCATTTCTAGCAGTTCTGCCTGCACACAGAATCAGAGAACCATAGAACGGCTGGGTTGCAAAGGAGCACAGTGCTCATCTCGTTCCAAGGCCCTGCTATGTGCAGGTCGCCAACCAGCAGCCCAGGCTGCCCAGAGCCACATCCAGCCTGGCCCTGAATGCCTCACATCGCCCCCTCTGCACAGCACTCCTTCCCCGAGCTCAGTGCCCACAGCTCCTTCCCTCGCCGCCAGCTGTGATCACAGATCAGCACAGCAGACGCTGCCCAGCCCTGGGTCAGTGGCAGACAGCAGTGCTCCCCCTGCCAGCCCGGGCTGGGCACAGCCTTCCTCCTCACCCTGCCCAGCTCCAGAGCACAGCGCTGCCCACGGCTCTCACAGACCAGACCTGCAGCCAGGAGCTGTGGGCGAAGTCCTGCAACAGAATCACAGAACGGCCCGGGTTGGAAGGGACCGCAAAGATCGCGAATGTGCAACCCTGCGACGGCACAGTGAGCTGTGAGCTGTCTGTCACCACCACAGATCAGCAGCACTGGGTACAAATGGCCCATCCTGCCCTCCCACCCATCCCTGCCTGTGTGTCACCACCTCCTTGCTCAGCCCACGTGCTGTTGGTGCAGCGAGTGACTGCCTCCTGATCAGCCCAAACAGGAGAGCTGGGTCTGACTGCAGGCCACTCTGCAGTGTAACACAGCGCACCGTGCTGCTGTGCTCTGCCACGCTCTGCCATGTACTGCTGTGCTCTGCCAGGCTCACAGCACTGCACCGTGAGGTTGCAGCGCAGCCCTTGCTGCCCCAGCTCACAGCTCTGCATCCCATGGCTCCATCCGCTGTGCCAGCATCCCTCAGCCCTGCCGCCCCCACCCCCACCCCGCTGGATCCCACCCCCCACCTCTCTGCTGCCACTCTGCCTCCCAGCTCCATCAATCACAGCGCTGAGCAGCATCCTCTGCTTCTCCAACTCCCATCCTCAGCCTTGCTGAGAGCTGAGGTGAGAACCACCCCCACGTGTGCACGGCATCCCCAGCACAGTGCTGGGTGGGTGAGGAGCCCCATCCCGCTCCGGCCCCGCTGCTCCCACCCGATCCAGCTCCATCGTTCTGCAGCCACAACTCCCCATGCTCACACAGCTCAGGGAGCCCGCAGGTGCACAGAGGGACACAGCAGGCAGGACGCAGCTGGCTCAGCAATGCCAGCCCTGCAGCCTGGGCTGCGCGCACCGCAAGGCCCCGTTGGCGCGGCCGCATTGCCGGGCTGCCATGTGCTGCACAAAGGGCTGGAGCTGCACAGCTTCTGCTGAACTGAGCAAAGTGGCCACGTCCAACCGGTGTCACCCATCAGAAAGAGGCAGGAGGAGACGCCACCCGTTGGTCTCAGAGGCTTCAAGCACAAAGACACCGAGGGAGCACATCGTGTCACAGTGGCTCTCAGAGATGCCACTGGGTGCTGATGACCCACAGTGAGACGGACAGAACTCCTACAGTAAGCGGCCCTCCATCACAACTGGGTCTCAGAGCGCTGCCTCAGCTGCACGCCCTACATGGACCCACCTGGGACAGCAAGGCTCCAGCAAGGCAGGGGCTGCACCACTGCACTGTGCCGTGCTTCACTTTGCTTTATGCAGATACAAATCCCAAACACGGCTCTGCAGTCTGCAATGCAGCGAGGGAAGAGCCCAGGAGGGGAGAGCTTTGTGCCCAACCCCGGCACTGCCCCAACGTGGTCAGCAGCCACGAGCACCACCGGGGCTCAACCACAGGGACACAGCTGGGCCCATCACCCCGTGCCCACCAGGACCCGGCCCGCACCTCCTTCCCTTCCACAAAGGAAGGAACTGCCCACAAACAGAACCAGGAGAGCAGGAAGAAGTTTGGCCAATTCCAGCACTAGGCACTGCAGATGTGACCGGCGCTGTAAGCAGCACATCCAAAGAGCACGGAGCAGTCACTGCAACCCTGAGCAAGGAAAGCAAACAGCAGCCAGCAATTCCAGCACGGAGCACAGAGCCGGGGCTCAGAACCACATCCCCTCGGTGTCACATCTCCATCACAGCCCCTCAGCGTGCCGTGAGCCACCAGCAACACCATCCAGCTCTTCTCCAGACTGCAGCACACACTGCACTCGTAGCCCCCGTCGGTGCCAGCCACGGCCACCCGCTCAGGGCAGGCTGGGCTCGGGGCAGGCTGGGCTCTCAGCATCCTCCAGCAGCAGCGCGCAGTGCGGGATGTGAGGTTGCTAAGAGACGCAGCGCGGCGCGCGCATCTCCGGCCCACCAATGTTTACATCCTGAAGGACACCCGGGGGAAGGGGGCTGGGGGCCCATCGTGACCCCTCCCCCGACCCCACGTCCCGCCTCCAGCCCGGAATGGCGCCCATCGCGCCCACCCCCCGCGTGCCGCTCTCCCCCGGCCTCTGCGGCAGAACCTCACGGGGCGCTCACGGAGCCGGCAGAGCCCCCGGAGCCCCCCCCGCTTCTATCGGATTTCCATCTCCGCACGCTGAGCCCTTTGTTCCCGCGCGGCAGGACGGACCGAACCCATCCCGGGCCCGGCGCGCCCTCGGCCCGTCCGTCCTCGGATCTCTCCCGGCTCCCCTCCCCCCATCCCCGGCCCAAAACGGACGCGGCCGCCGGGACGCCGCGGCGCTGGGTCGAAGCCGCCGCATCCCACTCAGCGCCCCGCAGCCCCGCGCCGGGCCGGCGGCGGTTCGGTTCCGGGGCTCCGGCACGAGGGCGATCCGCGACCTTCCGGGCCGAGCCGACACGTGCGGGCGGCGCCCGACCCCCCCCCCCCCCCCGCCCCGCCCGCCCGTCCTTCGGCCGTTCCGCCGCAGCGCTGCGCATCGCCGGCGCTCCCCGCCCGCAGCGCTCCGCCGGACGCGCCCGGCCCGACCCGCGCAGCGCCGCCCCGCAGCCCCGCAGCCCCGCACCGCCCCCGCGGGCCGCAGTGCCGGGGGCGGCCGCTGCCGCAGGGCCCGCGCGCGGTGCCGTGGGACAAAGGGCGGCGCGGGGACTCGGTTCGGCCCGGCCCGGTTCGGCCCGCTCACCCTCGATGGAGATGACGTGCTCGCGGATCTGGCTCTGCAGCGCCAGGTCCTCCACGCGCTCGATGAGGTCGTAGATGGCGTAGATGTTGGGGTGCACCGACTCGAAGCGGCCGATCTCCGCGCGGATGGCGGCCGAGTTGGACAGCCCGAACTGCGGCGGCGGCGGCCCGCCCGGCTGCGGGCCCGACGGTCCGGGCACCGGCACCGGCACCGGCACGGGGCCGCCGGGCGCCGCCAGGCTCTGCTGCTGCGGGCTCTGCCCGGCGCCGCCCGCGAAGTTCATGGCGGCGTCGGCGGCGGCGGCGGTCAGCGCGGGGCCGCCGGGATCCGCTGCATGGCCGCGCGGGGCGCGCTCTGCCGGGATGCGGCTCTCGGCCGCCCCCGCCGCTCCGCTCCGCTCCGCTCCCCGCCGGCAGCGCCCGCGTCACGCACCGCCCCCGCCTCGCGCGTCAGCGCCGTGCGGAGCGGCCCCGGGGCGGGGCGGGGCGGGGAGGGGGCGGCGGGGGCCGGGCCGGGGGGTGCGGAGCTCCGCGGTGTCCCGCGGCCTCCGGATGGCCCCGCCGCCCCCTCCGTCCCCGCTGCGTCCCCACGAGCCCGCACGGCTCCGCGCGGTGCCGGTGTTCCCGCTATGGGCCGGATCCTGCCCGGCCTGGGCCGGGTTGCCCGAGGAGGTTGCGGATGCCCCGTCCGTGCAGGCATTCGAGGCCGGGCTGGATGCGGCTCCGGGCAGCCTGGTACGCAGGGTGTCGGAACGTAGCACGGGGTTGGAACCGGATGAGAGTTGCGGTCCTTTGCAACCCAGGCCGTTCTGTGATTCTACGCGGGCCGAGGGAACCGGGCCCTGCAGAGCCGGGACCCCCGTGGGGCTGCGCCGTGGGGCGTTCGGGGGGAGCGGATCTGAGGATGGGGAAAACTGTGCGAAACAGCTGGGAGAGAGGAGGTGAGAAAACGCAGAAGAAGAATCCCGCAGCCCCCGAGGCCGGTGCAGGAGGGGCGCGGAGCAGCAGCTTCCCGCAGCCCAGGGGGGCCGTGGTGGACCGTCCCGCCCTCCACAGCCATGGGCGCAGTGCTGGGGCAGCGCCCCAAGGGGAGCCCCGCGGTACGGAGCTTTGCTGGGCAGCGCTCGGAGAGCTGCGGCCACGGGAAGCCCCCGAGGTTCCGTTTGGGAAGGACGCATCCCCTGCCTTTGGTCATCGCCTCTCAGGTGCCAGCAGCAGTCGCTAAATCCCATCTGCTCCCTGTGATCTTCTGCCCTCGGCCCATCTCCCATCTCTGCCCATCGCCCTCTCCCACCGCCTTCCCCACCCCCAGGAGGGGCAATTCGGGGGGGGCAGTTCGGGGCGCTCGGTTTGGACATTGCGGTGACTGCAGGACGACCCTCCCTCCCCTCCCCCTCTGCCTCCCTCTTTTGGTCTCCATGAGTTCCTCCAGAGCTCCGCAGACCCGCAGTGAGGCTGAGGATGGGTCCCCTCGGGGTCCCTCTGGTCCCACCGCCCCGGCAGGGCCCCCCAGATCGGAGTGGGGTGGGAGCTCCCCAAGGAGGGGAGCCCACAGCTGCTGTCCCTGCAGGGCTGTGCAGCACAGCCTCCGTGAGCGGTTATTTAGAAAACAATAAAGCCTTTTCTGAGGGTCATGATGAAAGCTTTCAGAACCCCACGTGCGCTGCGCTGACGGGAGCCTCACCTGTGTGTGTTTGTGCTTTCAGAGCCCTCTCCGCGGATCTGAGTCACTATTCTGTTTACAAAAGCCTCTGACTCTTCCCAGCGTTGCTTTTAACCCTGCCTGCTCCTCGCTGTGCTGCCTGTTGATGTATTTGCTCCAGGGGGATGTGAGCTGTTACAGCCACTGGAGCTCCGTGTGCGCATCCTGTGCTCCCGAGGCTGTGGAGCTGAGGCAGCAGCTTTGCTCTTTGTAAATCATAGAATCACAGCATCACAGCACGGTTGGGTTGGAAGGGACCTCAAGGATCGCGAAGCTCCAACCCCCCACCAATGCAGGGCCACCAACCTCCCCATTTCACAGCAGCCCAGGCTGCCCAGGGCCCCATCCAACCTGGCCTCCAACACCTCCACGGATGGACGGGGCATCACAGCCTCTCTGGGCAGCTGTTCCAGCCCCTCACCGCTCTCACAGCACACAACTTCCCCTCACATCCAACCTCCAGCTGCCCTCCCTCAGCTCCAAACCATTTCCCTCCTCCTGCTGCCATCTCCCCTTGCCAAGAGCTGACTCCCCTCCTGTCTGCAGGCTCCCTTGAGGCACTGCAGGCTGCACTGAGGTCACCCTGCAGCCCTCTCCTCCCCAGGCCAAACCAGCCCAGCTCCTCCAGCCCCCATCCCCCCTCAGGTGCTCCAGCCCTGTGTAGACAGGTACACACATACATCAGCTTCAGCGCTTTGCTTTTCTTTGTTGGAGAAATTAATGCTCCTCCAGCAGCTGCCCCTCACCCCTGCACAGCTGTGCCGATGCCCAACTGCTCTTCAGGGAAGAAATTGCTCCCAGTACCTGACCTGACCCCCCCGGGCTCAGTGTGAGGCCCCCCCCTCCTGTACTCCATCATGTTGGCAGATGCACGTTTCCCCAGAAGAGCTGCTGCCAGCCTCCTGCTCTGCACCTTGGAGGTGCCAGCTGATCCCCAACCCAACCATCCTATGGTTCTGTGATCTTTAAGGTCCCTTCCAACCCAACCATTCAGTCATTCGACGGCTCAAAGTCCCGATTTACAAACCAGAAGCAGAATCAACCAGAAGAGGAACACAGCTCAATGCTGCACCATCATCCCCCAGTGCTTTCCCACTGCCTTCAGCTTCCCGTGTCACTTTTCTGCTCACCATAAATTCTCACGCTCAGTACTTTCTGCTTCCAGTTAGTCCATGCCTGTGCCGAAGGACCGTAAGGACGCGGCCCTGGGGGCACGGTGGGGGTGGGCTGGGGTTGTGCACGGAGGTCTCAGAGATCTCCAACCTTAACGCTTCTGTGAGTCCACGATTGGCACTGCTGGACGTGCTGCCCTGCCCCGCGCTGCCCCGGGGTGCTGGCTGTGCAAATCCCATGGGTCAGAACCGGTCCGGTGGGGCCGTCACAAGCGGTGGCGGCACCCGGGGCAGCGCCGCCCCCAGCTCTGCTCCGCTGCGCCCCACGGTGACGATTCGGATTCAGTTCAAACGCTCCTGCACGACTCCGGTTTTCCTCCGCGTGTTTTGCATCGCCCTCAGCACGGAGATGCTGACAGCTGTGCTGCAGGCGGGTTCCCACGGATGGGAGCCCAGGAAGGAGCAGGAGAGCCCCGCTGGTGGAGCAGACGCTGGTGAGCACCAGTGTCCGTATGGGAACGCCGGGCTGAGGACGAAGCTGCGGCTTGTTGCTGGCATCGCTGTGCTCTGCTCAGTGAGAGCAAGAATAGGGGAGAGCTGGGCCGGGCAGAGCCTCTCACTGTGAGGAATCCTTCCCAAAGGCCGTCGGCTGCTCATCGGGACGGGCAGCAGCAGTGCTGGGACCTCGTGGTGCTGCAGCACACGCGCAGGGCGACGAGTGGTGGCGGAACCCAGGAGGCTGCAGGGTGAGGCGAGGAGAGCGGGGCAGGGGAAGCGATGCTGGCTGCTGAGCGCGGCAGCCCAGAGCCGCAGGTCCCGCCGCTGGCCTGCAGATGCGCACGGCCGGGTGCCGGAGGAGCGGCGCTGCTGTGTCCCCGCTCGCATCGCTCCGTCTCCGAAGCGTCCCGCTCACGTGCAGCCGCTCCTCACCGCCTTCCCAGCAGATGATGGCCGTTATCTGATGGAGTCGCCCCCAGCGGTGGCAGCAGCGGCCATCCCAGCCGCGAGAGCAACGCTTCGCCAACGCTGCATCCCTCACCAGGGACGCTGCACGGCCTGGCGTCGCTGCCCGCTGCCCGGCATGGAGCAGTGTGACAGCAGGGAAGGCTCCGTGGCACAGCAGCACCGCTGCTGATGGTGCCAGCACGAGGATGATTCACGCGCTGCTTTTTGTGTCAGCAGGATCAGAGCTCTTCTATTTACATCTTGCAGCAACCCTGCAAGCAATGGGATCAGCAAAAAGAGCCTTTGGGAGAGGAGCGCTCAGTGCGAGCACTGCTCAGAGCAGCGGCACCAAGAGCAACGATGCTGGAGGTGAGAACACCACGACCACCTTGGAACAAAGCAGGGAGGGAGAAACCACCGCGCTGCAGAGTTGGTAACCCCCATTGAAAGCACATTGGTGTCACCCCACGCCCAGCATCGACCTCCATCCCAGGGCTGCTCCCCAACATGTGTCACCCCGGGGCAGTGCGTGGCACGTGGGTGGGGGGCCCTGATTTGGGTGCCCTGGGCTGCCCTGAGGGGGCAATGAGCAGTGGGTGGTGGTGCAGCGGACCCCATTGCCCCCCCCAGGTGTGCAGGTGAGGTTTGTCACCTCCTGCACGGTGAGGGCTGCACCCACTGCTCCTGCAGCTGACAGCCACCGCAGCACCAGAGCCTGAGTCACCGTGTGCCCCACGCAGCCACGTGCTGCTGCTGTTGTGAGGCCACGGCTGCAGCTGAGAGAGTTGGAGAACTTGGGAGCTCTCTGCTCACGTCAAACAGAGCAGCAGGGGCTCAGCACCGGGGCAGGGGCTGCGTGCACCTACTGTGCTCCTGGGCTGTGCTGAGCGCGGCTGGGAGCGCCATCATGAGCAGCAAACCAACATCGGAGCTCGGTGCCACCTGAAGCATGGCACCACAGTGAGACACCAGAGGCAAACATGGGGAACCTGCAGCTCAGTTTAGGGATGTGCAGGTGGGGACCCAGTGCAGAGTGGGCAGTGGGCTCAACCCTGCAGCACCCCTGGCTGCGGGAGGCACCGGCCCACGGCACAATGGGCACTGAGGTCCCTTCCAACACAGCTGTGCCGTGGTTCTGTGATCCCAACCCACCCCGGGTGTGAAGTGGAAGGAGAAGGGCAGCACCCAGCCCTGTGCACAGCCCTAATTCCTCTGTGTCTCCTGAATCCCAGCAGGTAAGACATTACCTGTGAGCCATTATGGGATCGCTACCGACAGATTCATGGATTTCACATGAAAAAAAAGGAGTGGAATGATAAACAGCAATTATGGTGCAGACAGAGCAAACCAGAGCTCTTGGCAAGCCAGTCCCATTCAAGTAACATGTATTTAAATAGTCAGAAGCATTCATCTCCCTGGCAATGAGAGCTGCAGCCCCAAGCTGGAGAAGTGCGGGCTTTGCTCGAAACCAGGCAGGGTTTGGGAGCTGCACGTTATGCAAACATGGTGCAGAGCTGCCCAGGATGGCTGCTGGCACTGCAAGCAGGCTGGGTGCTGCAGCACGGTGTGGACACAATGCAGGGTGGGCTCTGCGCCCACAGCACCCGATGGAGGGGCTGCATGGGGAGGGACCTCGGCACCACGGAGCTGCGAATGGCGCTCAGTGGGTGGCAGACATCTGTGGCTGTGCAGCTTGTCAGGAGGGTTCAAGAAGGGGCAGATACAGCCAACATGCACGTGGAGGGCAGAAAAAAAATGAATCCAAGGGTTCCTCACGTCTGGAGAACAACAAGGACTCCAGCTGCTGTGCATCGCTGCACACGTGGCCCAGCAGCGGGCTGCACTGATCTGCAGGGAGGTTTGCTCTCATAGCACCTCGCAGTGCGTGCAAATCAAATCAGGAGCTTCTCCAGAACGTGGGATGTGACTGAATGGCAATCCAGCATCTCACTGCAGTGCCAACGTCGTGCTGTGGGGCTGAGCTCTGCCCCCGGGCCCACACAGCCCCTCCTGCCCCCATGGCTGCGTATCCCTGCAGCCCAGACCCGACCCCACCGGCACTGGTGGCACGGATGTGTCCCCACCCCAGGACCCTCAACGCCTTGGTGCTGGCAGTAGGGCTGCAGTTTGGTGAGACAGAGCTGTCTGCACAGCAGCTCCCCAGGCTGCCCGGCTGGGGCTGATCCCAAAGCACAGACAGATGCACACAGCCATGCACTGTCAGGCACATGGGCAGAACAGAGCCACGCACACAGCTCAGCCCCCCCTGCTGCTGCAGCCACCCTGCTGCCCATGGCTGCGTTGTCCTGCTGGAGCCCTGCAGAGCACTCAGCCCTCGCAGCAGAGCTCGGACACCTTTTGCTCTGTTGTGCCACTGAGTTGTTGTTAGCGAACCATCTCCGTTCGAGTTCCCATCTGCAGGTTCAGCAGATGCCTCCTTTCCATCCCGGCCCCCCACTTCCCAGCTCTCCCCACACTCACAGCCTGCAGGCACTGCAGTCTCTGCTCCCATCTGCAGCCACCCACACTGCAGGGCTGCTCTCCCACCCGTGCTGCTTGCAGCCCTGCTCTGCTCTGCTGCTCCTGCATGCAGCCCCCCCCATCAGCCCCCCACTCCCACTGCCTCACTGTAGCCATCCTGGACCCTGCAGGGCCGCCATTGTGCAGAGCTGGTGGCACTCAGGGGCACCAACACTGTCTGACCACACATCCTGCAGTGTCCAACCATATGTGACTCGTTCCAGACAGGCTCGGGGCTCGGGGCCATGGGCTGCACCGATGGGAGCAGGGAAGCAAAGCCCAAATTCGGTGCATGTACAGCAAAAGCACTGAGAGGAGCCCACGGTGTGGCAGAACAGATGGAGCTCTGAGCAGGGGGAACCACGGGGACCTGAGTGTGCTGTGGGGGGAATGATGATGTGCACCCACAGGCGGTGCTCACGGGGCACTGAGGGCAGCGGCTGGCTCTTCTCAGAGCTGATGGGGCTGTGCTATGGGATCTGGGAGCACCCCGAGACCTCGATGGGGGTCTGTGGTGTGGGGAGCTGCTGTGGGATCCGCATGGGGCTGATGGGGATGGGGGGCTTCATTCCCAAAGGGCTTCAAGGGGCGCTGGGACAGACTGCAGAGAGAGCTGCTCTCATTGAGCAGTGCCTGGAGGAGTGCTGAGAAACGAAAGGAGCTTTGCAGGAGCCACACAGTGCGGTGTGAGGGCTGCAGGGAGCGCCGTGCAGCCAAGATGTAAAGAGCACAATCTGCTCAGCTCACCCAAAGGGAGACCGAGGGCGGCGGATTGCGCCGCAGAACAGCTTTCACAGGAGAGTATAAACGGCTCCTTAATCTATGCAGGAAGATAGGAAAAGCCTCAACCGCTGCGAGCTGCAGCCAGACAAATGTGCACTGAAAATGAGACACCAAGTTTTATCAGGAGGTGATGAACTGCTGGGTAAAGCATGTGAAATGTGAGCGGCCACAGCAGCTCCAATGACTTCGTTCAGCCACGGCCTGTGGGCTGCGCCAGCAGCTCCCTGTGTTCAGCTGCATCTTCCCAGCAATGGGGCTGTGCCATACACACCACTGCTGTGCCATACACACCATTGCTGTGCCATACACACCACTGCTGTGCCATACACACCACTGCTGTGCCATACATACCACTGCTGTGCCATACACACCACTGCTGTGCCATACACACCACTGCTGTGCCATACACACCATTGCTGTGCCATACACATCCATTGCTGTGCCATACACACCATTGCTGTGCCATACACATCCATTGCTGTGCCATGCACACCACTGCTGGGCCATACACATCCACTACTGTGCCATACACACCACTGCTGTGCCATACACATCCATTGCTGTGCCATACACACCACTGCTGTGCCATACACACCACTGCTGGGCCATACACATCCACTGCTGTGCCATACACACCATTGCTGTGCCATACACATCCACTACTGTGCCATACACACCACTGCTGGGCCATACACATCCACTACTGTGCCATACACACCATTGCTGTGCCATACACATCCACTGCTGTGCCATACACACCACTGCTGTGCCATACACACCACTGCTGGGCCATACACACCACTGCTGTGCCATACACACCACAGCTGTGCCATACACACCACTGCTGTGCCATACACACCATTGCTGTGCCATACACACCATTGCTGTGCCATACACATCCACTACTGTGCCATACTCACCACTGCTGGGCCATACACATCCACTACTGTGCCATACACACCATTGCTGTGCCATACACATCCACTGCTGTGCCATACACACCACTGCTGGGCCATACACACCACTGCTGTGCCATACACACCACTGCTGTGCCATACACATCCATTGCTGTGCCATACACACCACTGCTGTGCCATACACATCCACTGCTGTGCCGTGCACACCCATCGCCGTGCCTTCCATTGGCACACGCACCCGACGCAAGTCTCGTAGTCCCCAAGACTACATTTCCCAGCATGCCCCGCAGGGGCTAGCCGCGCATGCGCCGCAGCTCCCCGCTCCGAGCCCTTCCTTCTGGTCCTCCGTTTCCCGGCAGCTCCCGCGTGCAGCCCCGCAGGACTCTCTATCCCAGCGTGCATCGCGGCACTACCAGCGTACACCGCGCAGGCGGAAGCGGAAGCAGCGGAACGCGGCGCGATGGCGGCCGGTGAGGGGGCCGGGCGCGGGGCAGGGGCGGGGCCGGGCGCGCCTCTGGGCGGCCGCGGCCCGGCGGGCTGACGGCGGCGCTCGGTGCCCGCAGGTCGGTAGTCGCCGCCATGGCGCTGATCGAAGGCGTGGGCGACGAGGTGACCGCGCTGTTCGCGCTGCTGCTGGCCGTCGCCGTGCTGGCCTTGGCCTGGGCCTCCACGCGCGCCCCCGAGCCCGTTCCGCCGCCTCGAGCCGCCGCGCCGCTGCCCGAGGAGGGCCCGAGCGCCGCCCCCGAGCCCGTCGCCCCGCACAAGGCCCCGGCCTCGGCCCCGGGCGGGGCGGGCCCCGATGGGGCGGGCGGAGCGGCGGCTGCGCTGCGGGCGCGGGGCGGCGCCGGGGCCCCCCAGCAGAGTGCGGGCGGAGCGGCGGGGGGCGGCCCCGCGGAGCCCACCATGGTGCTACGCCTCAAATTCCTCAACGACACCGAGCGGCTGGCCAGGGTGCGGCCCGGGGACACCGTGGGGGCCCTCAAGAGGTGAGCGGCAGGCGGGGAGGGCGCGTAGTGCGGGGACGCGGGGCAGGAAGTGGGTGACGGTGTAGAGACACTGCATGAGTGGTGAGTGACACCACGGGGCCGGGGGGTGAGCGGTAGGTGACAGCCGGTGGAGTGACAGGGGTGTGAGGTGAGTAGTAAGGAACATCGTGGGGTCACAGAAGGAGCTGTGGGTGATGGCCTGGGGATGTGGGGTGAGCGGTGGGTGACAGAGTAGAGGCATGAGGTGAGTGATGGGTGACACCTGGGGACATGGATTGTGTGGTGGGTGACGGCCTGGGTCGTGAGCAGAGCTGTAGGTTACAGTGTGGGTCAACAGAGCCTGATGTGGGTAATATCACGGGGACAGCCTGGGCACGTGGAGTGAGCTGTAGGTGACACAGGATGGCTTGTGGGTAACGGTGTTGAGAACACAGCGTGAGGTGTGGGTGAGAGTGCAGGGACACCAAGAGAACTGTGTGTGACAGCCTGAGGACACGGGGAAAGGTGTAGGTGACAGCAGGGGGCACCGAGTGAACGGTAGGTGACGCTCCTGGGGATACGGGGAGAGCTGTGGGTTACGCTGCAGGGACGCGGTGAGAGCTGTGGGTGGCACTGTGAGGACGTGGGACGAGCAATAGGTTACGCTGCAGGACGTCGTGCGGGCACAGCACCGCGGTTCTGGGCAGTCCCAGAGGTGGGCTTGGGGTTGGTGCCATCTGCACATGATGTGATGTCCCCTGTCCACAGGACCTACTTTCCCGGGCAGGAGCAGCAGGTGCGGCTCATCTACCAGGGCCAGCTGCTGCGTGACGATGCCCAGAGCCTGGCAGCCCTTCACCTGGCACCCAACAGCGTCCTGCACTGCCACATCTCCCAGCACAGCCCTGCCCCTGCACCCGCCGGCCCCCGCGCCTCCGCCGACCCCGTGCACACCGCCCTCAACGTGGGCAGCCTGATGCTGCCGCTCTTCGTGCTGATGCTGGCCGTGCTCTGGTACTTCCAGCTGCAGTACCGCCACGTCTTCACCGCCACCGCCACCACCTTCCTGGCCGGCCTCACCCTGCTCTTCAGCTTCATGGCCTTCACCATGTACCGCAGATAGCGCTGCCCCGCACCCCGACTGGAACCACCCCCCACTCTCGCGCTGCGGTGCTCAGGGTTCTGCTGCTGCTCCAGAACTCGAGGGGTGTTGGCTGTGTCCCGGTGCTTCAGGGGCTGCTCACAGCCAGCACGGAGTTGGCACGGCCCCGGTGCTGCCCTCAGCCCTCCACCACCGCCGGAAGCCCTCCGCGTACGGGGCGAGGCACGGAGTTGCACCGCAGGGCACCGAGCAGAAAGGGGGGACGCGGCGCCCCGTGAGCCCCCAGGTGCCTGCTGCCCGCGGCTGCGAGCCCTGCGGGGGTCAGGGGGCTACCGGCCCGTGCTCGGGGCTGGGCCCTCGGTGCCGTGAGCATGTGCTCGGCCGTGCTTCTTTTAAGATTAAAAAGGAAGAAAACTGTGGATGCTCCAAACGCTGCTCTCTGTGTTCTGTGCGCGAGGAGGCGGGGGGAGCTGGGAGGAACGGGGGGCGGGGGCGGGGCTCGGGCCGTTCGGCCCCGCTCGGACATGCGCACTGGGGCGGGGCGGGGCCTGCGCCTCGAGCCACGCGTCCGGCCGGGCGGTAGTGCGCATGCGCCCGTATCCCCGGCTCCTCCCCCGTCACGGGACTGCCTCTCATTGGGCGCCGCGCGACGGCTATTTGCATACTACGCTCTGGCTCCGCCCCCGGAAGTGTGTGCTACGCGGGGGCGGTGCCGAGGCCTCCCTGCCGGCGCGGGGGCTGTCGGGAAGATGGCGGACTCGGTGTCCGGGCGGCGCTGAGCGGCCGGGGCGCGGCGGGTCCCAGCGCGGCCGCGAGCGCCATGTAGGCGGGGCTCGGAGGGAGGGGCCGGGGCGGCGAGGCGGGAGGGGGGCCGGGGGGCCGGGGAGGGGGCCGGACGGGCGCTCCGGGGGTGGGGTCGGGGGTCCCGGCACCGGGCGGGCGCGGCGCCGCTAGCGAGGGCCTCGGTCCGCCCGGCGGGCCGAGATCCGGGGCCGGGCGGCGGGAGGGAAGGCCGAGGGCGGCCCGGGGGTCCCGGCGCGGCGCGATCCGGGTTCGGATCCGGGCTCAGGCGCGGGGCGGAGTCCCGGCGCCGCCCCCTCTTCAGCCCCGCTCTCCCCCGCAGGGTCCCCCGGTCCCGCGGAGCCCCCCGCGCCGCCCCGCCCGCGCCATGCTGCGCCTGCTGCCATGGCTCCGCGCCCTGAGCCGCCGTCGCGCGCGGCCCGGCAGCCCCCGGGGCCCGGCTGAGCGCAGCGGGGCCGCCATGCATCCCGCCTGCTACTGCGCGGGCAGGGCCAGGCCGCGCGCACTGCTGCTCCCGCTGGATCCCTACGGCCATGGGCTGCTGCACGCCCTGCCCCCGGACGCCTGCAGGATTCGCGGGCACGGCAAGAGGAAGAGCTGGAACTTCATCCACGAGAAGATGAGCTACGACACCTTCTTCACCATGAAGCGGCTGATCGAGCGCTCGCGCAGCGTGGGCGAGGTGCTGCGCTGGGTGACGCAGAACCCCGGCAAGGTGTCGGCCAGCCATTACCCCATCGCCCTGCACAAGCTGGGCCAGCTCCTGCAGCAGCAGCAGGGCCCGGCCGCCCTCAACGGGGAGAGCCGGCGGCCCGGCCCGGTGCTGGAGCAGCCCGAGTTCCAGACGCTGTGCCAGGCCATCATCAGTGGCTGCTCCAAGTTCGATAACTTCAGCATCGTCAACTGTCTGTACGCTGCTGCCGCGCTGGGTGAGTGGCCTGGGCACGGGGCGGCGCCGAGGGCTTCCTGCGGGAGCGCAGGGTTCTGTGCTCTGGGCGTGTGGAGCAGAGCCATGTCTGTTCTGAGCGTGAATCTCAACCCGTGCTGCTCCGTGCGGGTGGCACCGGGCCATGCTGCACAGCTCTGCCTGGGGCTGCGGAAGAGCGGCCCGCCTGGCTCCTGTCCTGAGACATGAGGGTTGTCTGATGGCTCCTCTCTGGGAGAGAGCGTTCCCGCAGCCTGCGTTCCCCGCTGTGCATCACAGAGCCTTTCTGGCCCGTGGCAGCGTGCTGAGGGCTCCTCGTTAGCCTCGTTAAAGGCCCTGTGCTCCCTCCCACCTCTCCGGAGGGGATTATGCTTGCTGGCTGCCTGTGGCGGCGGGTGCCCGGCCCCCAGCCCAAGCATTCCTTCCAGTCCTGTGCCCCTGCGTCCCACACTGACGTTCCCTGCCGCTGCGTTTGCCTTTTCGTAGCGGCAGCTGCGTGCTGGGCTGAGGTCTGTGCCGAGCTGCATGGAGCTGAGCTGCCTGCGCCCTGCCGGGGGCTGAGGCAGTAACTCGAGATCCTGCTGAAGGTGGGGGGGAGGGGAGGTCCTGCTCCCCCCGGCAGCGCTTTGTGTTTGTTAACTCTGTGCCTCTCCCTGAGCTGGGCTCCCCCGGCCCGCTCTGGTTTTGACCCACACTTTGTTCCCCTGCCTCGCCCTCCCCGCTCCCCATGGGCTCCAGCTCATTAATAAAAATGCTCACCCGCCTTTCGGAGGCCTCCTAAGGAACAAAGCAACTGCTCAGACCAATTCTTCACTTTCCACCTTCTGACTGATTTCTGATGAACGATAAAACGCAGCGACTTACCCCATGCTGCCTTGGTTTCTTTAAAGCCCTTTTAAAAATCGGAGTCTCCTCGTCTGGCTCGGGTGAGCAGTGGGCTACTGGGGCCTCATAGGGCGCGCAGAACGCTTCATGGCTCTGCTGAGGATATCTCTCCTGACACACGAGCCGTGGCCTTTGCCTTTTTTCATAACCACACTGCACACGTGGCCTCTCGTCTTTCTGTGGTTGAATAATGCGTCCAGAGTGAGAGAAAGGTATTTCCCCCAGGAGCCCAATCTGAAAGGCTGCAGCTAAGCTGGAAAACACGAGGAGAGGGAGTTAGAAATGTGGAAAGATAAACTCCTGTCACACACGGCAGTTCGTGTTTCAGCCCTGTGTTGACACTCCGTTTGTCTTCCAAACAAAACACTTCTTTAAAGCGCTTTGAGATGCATTATTCCTCCTCACAAAGACCCGGACCTGAAAATGAAGTCTTATTTTCGTGGATAAACCAAAGGGCTTCTGCTGTGGTGGAATGGCTGCCAGCAGAGTGATGTGCTGCTGTGCTGGCGTTCTGGCCTGGCCTTCTTGATAGGACAAGGGGGAATGGTTTGAAACTGAGACAGGGGAGGTTGAGGTTGGATATGAGGAGGAAGTTTTTCCCCCAGAGGGTGGTGAGGCACTGGCACAGGCTGCCCAAGGAGGCTGTGGATGCCCCATCCCTGCAGGCATTCAAGGCCAGGCTGGATGTGGCTCTGGGCAGCCTGGGCTGCTGGTTGGTGACCTGCACACAGCAGGGGTTGGAGCTGGATGAGCATCGTGCTGCTTTGCAACCCAGGCCGTTCTGTGATTCTCACCTCTGCTCTGTCTTTGTCCCTCCTGCTCTGACTCCCCCCATCACAAACCTGTCCCCAGCACCGTCCCTTTTGCAGAGGTGCTTTTGGGGTCCTTACTGCTGTCCTTTTGCTGCAGGGCTGCCCGGGGAGTCCCCCCTGGTGCGGGTGCTGGAGGACGAGTCCCGCAACCGCCTGGGCCGCTTCAACCAGAAGGACGTCTCCATGGTGTTCAGCAGCGTGATGCGGCTGCACCCCTCCAGCCCTCACCCCCTGGTCGAGTCGTGCCTCAGCAGCTTGGAGCGGCACCTGGAGAAGGAGCGGCACCCTCAGACCCTCTTCCTGCTGCTCTCCTATTACCGGCTGCGGGCGCAGGCCCTGCAGGGCCACCCGGCCTCCGACCAGCAGCTCATCAACAACCGTAAGATCCTGCGCCTGGTGCGGCACACGCTGGGCCAGGTGAGCGCCATGCGGGAGCACGAGCTGGCCCTGCTGGACGAGATGCTGGCCCTGTGCGCCCAGGAGGCCAACAACAAGGCGCTGGAGGCCATCTTCAGCTCGCAGCTCTTCTATGAAAACCGCCAAGAGCGATTCATCCGCAGCATGGCAGGTGAGGGCAGTGTGGGTGGAGACTGCTGGCTGCATCTTGCTGTGCCCATGCAGCCCCATGGCTCCTTCCCACACCCTGGAGCTGCTGGGGTTGTCCAGCGCTGCGCAGAGTCCTGCCCTGCAGTGCAGGCAGCCCAGGCAGGAGGTGCTCTGTGTGGTGCCCACCCGTCGCTGCCCCCCGCAGTGCCCCTTCCAGCACCATGAGCCCACCTCGCCTTGGGGTGGGCAGTGGGTTGGTGTCTGTGGGGTTGCTGTGGAATCGCCTGCACTCAGTGCGCTTTCCCACTGCTCTTCAGCTGTGCCACATGGTTTACGTGGCAGGGATCTGCCCTCCTGCCCGCAGCCCCACACCCTGCCGTGTGCTGTGGAGCCGCCTGGGTTCTGGCTGCTTTGCCTCCCTCTGACCCACGCTGCGGCCCCTTCTGGAGAGCAGCGCTCCAGGCAGGGCCTGAGCCCCGGCTGTGCTTTGCCGTGCAGAGTGGCTTCCCAGGAAGGCCGAGAACCTGACCCCCTACACCATGGCCCTCATTGCCAAGTACGTGGCCCGGCACCGCCTGCGGGAGCCGCGCCTGCTCGACACCATCGCAAACTTCCTCCTGAAGCGCGGGGAGCAGCTGGACAGCAAGGTGGGTGAGCTGTGTGCCTGGTGAGCTGCCGTGGTGCGGGGGGAGCTTAGCTCTGCGTGGCCGCGCGCTCCCGGTCCTGCCACCACCAGCCCGACTCCTCCTTTGGCCACAGGTGATCCAGAAGCTGGTGTTTCCCTTCAGCCGGATGAACTACCGCCCGTCCAACCACAGCGAGCTCTTCCCCAAGCTGGAGGCCATTCTGGAGCAGAAAGCGGGCAGCTCGCCCCTGGCCACCGTCAACATCCTCATGTCCATGTTCCAGCTCAGCCACTTCCCCCAGTCTGTCCTGCATCAAGTCTTCTCCCCGGCTTTCATCACCAACGTTATGAGTACGTCGGGCTCTTCCCAGGGTAAACGCGGCAGTTGGGGCACGGCGGGTCGGAGGCGGCACCGGATGGGGCGGCGCAGCCCCCCGGGGTGAGGGGTGGGCGGCCTGGGGGGTGAGGGGCGGCCCGGGCCCCCTCCAGCCGCCCGCCCCTCCCGCAGGCAGCCCCTATGCGCTCATCGTGCGCCGCTACCTCTCTCTGCTGGATGCCGCCGTGGAGTTGGAGTTCCGTGATTACAGCGGCCCGCGCCTCGACCCGCGCTACCGCGTCCTCATGTTCGAGCACGCGCTGACCGCCGACGAGGCCAACAGGAAGTACAGGTGAGGGGGGCAGGGGGTGCGCTGGTGCCTGGCCCTCATGCAGGCGGTGACCCCTTGGTGTTGCCGGGGATGTGAGGTGCAGACGTGGCTGTGGGCACGAGCTGGGGAGCTGGGCAGGGAGGAGCCTGATGAGGATCAGCAGGGACCATGTGGGGTTCTGCTCCGAAAGATGAGCGATTGTGGCAGTGGTGCAGGTTGGGAGCTGAGCTGCTGGGAGAACCTCTGCTCTGCTCTGCGGAGAAGGACCTGGGGGTCGTGGTGGCTGACAGGAAACCAGTGGTTGACCACAGGCTGACTGTGGACCAGCAGGGTGTGCTGGTGGCCAAGGAGGCCAATGGGACCCTGGAATGCACTGCAGAGAGTGTGGGAGGTGATGCCCCCCTGTGTCCTGCCCTGGGGGGACACGGCTGGAGCAGTGCACCCAGCGCTGGGCTGCCCAGGTCCAGGCAGATGGGAACTGCTGGAGGAACCCAGTGGAGGATGCGGAGATGGTGGGGCCTGGAGCAGCTCCTGGTGGGGCCTGGGAGAGCCCTGTGCTGTGTGTGTGGAGGAGAGAAGGCTGAGGGAGCTGAGCCGTGCCGATGGAGACCTGAAGGGAAGGGCAGGGGAGGAGGCTGGGCTCCGTTTGGTGGTGCTCGATGCCAGGATGAGGAGCAGCGGGCACAGACTGCAGCCCAGGGAGTTCATCTGAACGTGAGGAGGAATTGCTGTGCTGTGAGGGTGGCAGAGCCCTGGACCGGAGCCCAGAGAGGTGGGGGAGTCTCCTGTGGAGATCCCAAAAACCCTTCTGGACGCCGTGCAGCTGCTGAAGGAGCTGCTGTGGGGGGATGGAGCGGGGCGGCTCCAGAGGTGCCTCCCAAACCCCGCAGCTCTGGGATGCTGTGGTCAGCAAGGGGCCGGGCTGGGGCTGTGGGGTGCTGGGGTTGGGCCGTGTCCCCTCGTGCGCATCCCCTGACTGCTTTCCCCCTCAGTTACAAAGGGCTGGTGGCTGAGGCGCTGCGGCAGCTGGTGGGGGAGGAGTGCTACCGGCAGGACGAGGTGCTGCCCCCGGGGTACTGCACAGGTAGGCTGCCGGCACCCAGCGGGGGGTTGTGCTGCCCGGGGGGGTCAGGGCAGCAGAGCTCTGCGCTTTGGGGAGGCGATTCGGGGCCCGCCGCTGACCCCGGCGCTTCCTCCGCAGACTTCCTGCTGTGGATTAACCGCTCGGGCACGGTGCTGCCCCTCTCCCGCGTCCCCGCAGCCTCCAAGGCGCCCCCCGCCGCCCCCCCCCGCCGCCGTCTCCCTGCGCTCCAGCGTCCTGGCGCTCACCTCGGACTTGCAGGACTTTGCCCCCTTTGCTCCGGAGCCCCCCGGCAGCCCCCCGGCGGCGCGCCGGGAGAACAACCTGGCGGGGCGCTTCCTGTCCACGCTCTGCCCGGCCCCGGGGGGGCCCTGCTACCAGCCCCCCTCGGACTATTACTGCGCCCTAAGCAAAGAGTCTTCCCTGGAGAGCCAGGGCAGCTCCACGCTCAGCAGTCCCTCCGAGTGCCTCTCGGCGCAGCCCGCCGGCACCCCCGACTGCTCCCCGCGGGGCTCCTCCGCTGCCACCCTCTTCCAGTTCCCCATCGGGAAGATCCTGGAGGAGGAGGCGGCCGCCTGCCCCGGCCGCGAGCGCTCCTGCTTCCAGGGGGAGCAGCCCCACGAGGAAGCGGAGGGCCGCAGCCCAGCCCCGGCCGAGGACGCCCGCCCTCCGCCCTCGCCGTGCCGGCCCGGCCCGGCCAGGGGTCCCACCGACGGGCCGCCAGCGGCCGACGACATTCAGAGGTACCGAGCGGAGCTGCTCCGCGCGCCCCCCCCCCCTTCCCCCGGACCTCCGAGAGGAGAGGTGCCCCTTCTGCAGCCCGGGGGCCTCCTCGGCCTCGGCCCGCAGCGCGGGGTGACGCCGCCCCCCTCCCACCGTCCCGTCCCTGCAGGGTGGTGCTGTCGGTCAACGACAAGTGGCATTACTGCCAGAACTCCGACATCCTGGTGGGCTCACGCGCCATGCGGGACCGGCATCTGCGCCTGCTGGGTTACTGTCTGGTGCAGGTGAGTGCGGGGCCGGGCCGAGCGGCGCGCGGGGGGGCGGCAGCTCGGAGCTGGGAGCGTCCCCTCGGTTCCTCCTCCTGGGCGCTCACCGGCGTTGCGGGTGCAGCTCGGCCCGGCGGTGCCGTAAAGCGCAGCTTAAAGCTCCTTACTGCCCTCCTGCTGGCGGCCGCCGTGCCGGGCAGCTGCGGGTTTTGTAACCGAGGGTGGATGTGGCTCAGAGCTCCTTGCGGCGCTGGGATCCTGAGCACCGCGGGGGGGACGGGAGCGGGGCTGCGGGGAACGGCACGGAGCTGAGCGGGGGGTGGGGAAGGGCTGTGCCCAGAGGGCGGTGGGCACGGAGCGGCTCCCCGGGGCAGCAGCACAGCCCTGAGCTGCCGGAGCTCGTGGAGCCTCTGGGCAGCGCTGTGAGACACGGGGTCTGGCTGGCGCGTGGTTCTGTGCTGGGGGTTGGACTCGGTGACCCCTGTGGGTCCCGTTGCTGTGGCTCCATGGGCTGCTCCTTCCCTCCCCCACCACGGCATGCAGCGCTTCTGGTTTGCAGTGTGCTGCCAGCTCGGGCCCCGTGCCGCAGTGACACACAGCTGTGGTTTCCTTCTGCATTTGTGGTTCCAGAGGTCCCTCCTTGCTCTGTTTGGTCATCCTTTGCAAAGAGCCCGAGGCGCTTTTAACTTCTTGCAGAAGCTGCTCCACACTCAGCTGTTCTTGCTCCCCTTGCTCGTCCCTGCCGGCTTGCTCAAAGGAGCTGTGCTGCAGCCTGGGACACCGGTGGGGCTCATGGGGTGCCCCCAGCCCACCCTGCTGGGCCAGGAGCTCCGTGGGACTCCAGGCTTTCTCCCCACCCCTTCAGGGCCCTTCCTGCAGTGCTGTTCCCCATCGGGCTGCTCCCTGGCAGCGGCTCCTGTGCTTTCCAGCTGCAGCAGCTGCCTTAGCGGTTCCCCAGGGCTGTGCTTTTCTCACATTTCCTGGGAGGGAGGTGGAAGTGTCCCCTCGTGACCCTGAAGCTGCACGGGGCCCAATCTGCGGTGCTGTGACTCAGAGCTCCGCTGCAGTGCCGTGTGGGGCTGAAGGGAGGCCTGCTCTGCTGGAGGCTGTGGGGTGCTGCCCCGGGGCTGCTCTCTGCCCCCATTCTATGGGCACAGCCCTGGCAGCCATCCCATAAGGTGGCTCTTATCCTTCCTCATCTGCTCGTGCCCCTTGTCTGTGTGCAGCCGTGCCCCAGCAGCTTGTTCCCCGGTGCTGGAATTCCCCCTGTCATTCTGCAGTCTCCCTTTGCAGACTTGTGGAGCAGCCCTGGGCTCCCCCAGCTCCTCGTGCTGGAGCAGGGACTGCCTTTAGTCCCTCGTGCAGGGGCTGTCGGTGTGATTTTGGGTCCTCCCTTTGGGCGCTGTGTGCCGGGCCCCAGGCAGGGCGCCGCAGGGGGGCCGTGGGGAGGCTGCAGCCCTGCCCGGCTCCATGGGGTTGAAAGTGGGACGAGCGGCACCCGGGAGGCAGAGCTGGCGTGCGGCCGTGGGGCGGGGACTGCGGGGCAGCGAGACCCCAACCGAGGACGGCAGCACTGACAGCCCTTGAAGGCGGTCCCGAGGCCCGTTTCTCCCCCAGGACACGGCAGGCGGCCGCCCCCGTCCCCAGGGCCGGCTGTCCTCCACAGTCTGTGCCGGGCCGGGGGGGGGCGGAGGCAGCTTTGGAGAACGGCAGCGCGCGGCCCCTGACGCTTCTGTCCTTTTGCAGCTGCCCTACACGGAGCTGGAGAAGGTGAGTGGCATCGAGGAGGCCAAGCATTACCTGCGGCAGAAGCTGAGGGAGCTGCGATTCTGAGGGGCTCAGCCCAGCCGGGTGGGCGCTGGGGGGGCACGGAGCCCCCGGCCCGGGGGGGGTGGGAAACGGAGCTGCCCCCAACCGGGGGCACGGCCGTGCGGGGCCGAGGTGGTGCGAGATATTTATTGCCGATAGGGTGGGGAGGGGGCGTGAGCGGTGTGCGGGGGGAGCGAGGGGATGTGTGGGGCTGGGGGCCCTCAGCCCCGGGCCCGGGGTCACCGCAGGGGCCTGGCGTTCCTGGGGGTCCCCGACACGCTGCTGGGGAGGGGGGGGGCTGCGCCTGGCCCCCCAGGGCTGTGACAGCCACGCATTGGGGATGCTGCGGGGCCGGGCGCGGGTGGAGAGGGGGGCGCTTGGGAAGCGGGGAGAACTTTACAATAAAACCGGTGAAAAGTGTGCAAAGTCCGTTCTCTTTATTGGCGTGGGGCAGCGCCTCGCCTGCGGCCCCTGAGCGGCCGGGGGGCTCGACGGCAGCGCTCCCCGACCCCCTGGGCTGCCGGCAGCCGGAGGGGCTCAGCTCCCCTCAGCCCACCGCGCTCGTAACGCCGTTTATTGCCATCGGGGTCACCCCGTTAAAGAAGAGCGGGGTTCTGGAAACACCTGATCGTCGGGTGGGAGCGCGGGGCCGGGGCGGGGCGCGGACCTGCGGCGCTGCAGGGTGGCGGTGGGGGGGGCTCCGCCCCACGGCACGGTCGGGACGCGGCCGAGGGACCCCCGACCGCGGCGGAGGCGAGCGGGGCCGGCTGGGCTGCGGGGCGGCTTCTCTTTGGCGGAGCCCCGAAGGCGCGGGGTGCCGGGCACGGTCGTGCGTGGGGAGCCGGCCGTGCCCGGCGCGCTGTCTGGCCGCGGGGCTCAAACCGGCATCGGCATCTCGTTGTACTCATCCATGCCTTCCCGTTCGTCCAGGATCGGCTCGGCTTCGTCCGCATCCAGCTGGGGAGGTGCGGGGTGAGAGGCGGCGGGGGCTGCGCCCGGCGCCCCCCAGAGCCGGGCGGGTACTTACACACTTCATCTCGCGGTCGGTGAAGATGCGGCTCAGCAGGCACATGCGGAGTGGCACGGTGAGGATGAGGATGAAGGGGAAGGCCAGGGAGGCCACGGTGGACATGACGGCCCAGAGCACGGCCAAGCATGCCAGCTGCAGCCCGGTGAAGAGGTGCATGCGCAGCGTGCGTACCTGCATGGGGGCGGGCGTCAGGGCGCGCGGGACCCTACGTCCCCCCTCCCCCCGTCCTCCGCCCCTCCCTGCCGCGTGGCTCCCGCAGCCCGCACTGCGGCCCTAAGCGAGGCGCCCCGCTACACCCAGCCCTGCCGCGGCCCCGGCCCCCCCCGGCAGGGCACGGCCTCTCCCACCCCCAGAGCGGCCCCGGGACCCTCCGACCTTTTTGACATAGGGGACATCGGGGTGGTGCTTGGGGGGCATCAGCAGCAGCTGCAGGCGCTCGTAGAACTGGATGCCGTTCAGGGAGGTGACGCCCATATAAAGGAAGATCCCGAAGAGCACAGCCAGCGGGATCTGGCGCAGCAACTCCCCGATGACGATGGACAGCCCTAAGGACGGGGGGGGAGGGTCGGCAGTGGCGTGCAAGCAGGAAACGGCGGAGCCCCGCGGCCACGTCCCGGCAGGCACCTACCGACGAGCACGGCCACCAGCAGCCCGGTGACGCGCTGCTCCTTCACCTCCTGGATCTTGGGTTTGTCCCCCGGCGCCACCGCCTTGCTCATGACGGTGAGGGCGTTGGCGTGCGTGACGGAGCGCACGGTGGCGGCGGCGAGCCAGGGCAGCCCGAAGAGAGCGAAGAATCCTCCCATGGCCACGATGAGCAGCAGGTCGAGGTGGAACCCGGAGCCCTTCTGCAGCATCCGCTCCTTCTTGCTGATGATCAGCCTGGGCACAAGGGCGGACTGTTGGCGGCGCTCGGCTCAGCGTGGGCGGGCACGGCTCAGCATGGCACGGCACAGCTTAGAATGGCTCGGCATGGCATAGCTTAGGATGGCACGGCACAGTTTGGCAAGGGTCAGCACGGTATGGCACGGCACGGGTCGTCCTGACATGGAATGGCAGTTTGGCAAGGCTCAGCACTATGAGGCACGGCTCAGCATGGCCCAGGCGGGCATGGCTCAGCATGGCACGGCATGGCACAGTTTGGCACGGCGCGGCAGAGCAGAGCAGGACACAGCACAGCTTGGAATGGCTCAGCGTAGCTCAGCACAGCACAGTTTGGCCCGACGAGCGCAGCACGGCACGGCGCAGCTCAGCACGGCGCTCCCAGCCCTGTGCACGTCCCAGCCCGGCCCCGCTGCGCTCACGTGGTGATCTGCGTCTCCATGAAGATGAGGATGAAGACGAGGACGGCGGGGAGGCCGCTGGCCACCATCATCCACACCGGGAAGTCGCTCCTCTCGCCCAGCGGGTTGATCACCCAGCCCCGCTTATCGGGCGCCGTCACCGAGAACCCGCTGGGGACGCTCAGCTTCTGCAGGGCACAGGAGGCTGTGGGGTCACCGGCTCCCACGGGGAGAGGGCTGCCCCCATCCCACACCAGGGACCCCAGCAGGGCCCAACCCAAAGGGCTCCAGGCCCAGATACCAGGGGGCAGCATCCCATGAGGGGCCGGGGGAGCACATGGGGGTCCTGGGCGCTGACCTGCGTGTAGGTGTCGCGGATGCTGTAGTCCACCAGAACCATCACCAGGATGGCGATGGGCACCCCGAAGTCCCCGATGAGGCGCCGGATCTGTTGGAAGGACGGAGTCAGCCCGGCCCCGAACCCCCTGACCACCCTTGGGCTCTCTGTGCCCCCAAAGCCGGGCTCACCCCGTGCCCATGCTGCCGTCCCGCCTGCCCCACGCACCCGTCCAGGGAAGAAGCGGCTGTTCTTGAACTTGCGCAGGAAGAAGGCGATGAAGAAGGTGCCGGCCATGAGCACCAGGGAGAGCAGCGCCGTGTTGGGCTGCCCCGTCACCTTGGTGGCCTCGCGCTGCGCCGTGCCGTTGGGTGCCGCGGTGCCGTTGCTCCACACCGTGCCGTTGGGCTGAGCGCAGCCGTGCAGGGGGTGCTCCTGGAAGATCTGTGCAGTGTGGGGCGTCAGGAGCATCCTGGCCCTGCAGCACCCACAGCACCCGCAGCACCCGCAGCTCACCTTGCCCAGCTTGGAGAAGGTCTCGTAGATGAAGATGAGGGAGATGAGGAAGGAGAAGATCTCCTGGGTGAAGCGCGAGACGAAGCGCACCAGGAAGCTGCCCTCGCAGGCCACCATCAGCAGCACGATCAGGATGAGCCAGAAGCCGATCCACACGCGCCCCACCAGGTACTCCAGCCCGTTGGATGTGCAGAACTGCAGCACAGACGGGGTGAGCGGGGGCGGCCATAGGGACCCCACAGCCGGGAGCAGCCCCTGCCCACCGTGAAGAAGGCCTCCTCGAAGACGAGCAGCGGCCCCGAGAAGCCAATGATGAGCAGGGGCTGCGCACCCAGCAGGCAGAACAGCACGCCCTGCAGCGACGTGGAGATGATCAGCTCTGACACCCCGATCAGGCCGTGCGTCTTCTCCCCTGCAGAAAGCACGGGGTCAGAAAAGGCCCGTGGGGTTGGGCCAAGGCTCCTCACTACGCACCGCACTCCTCCATGCCGCGCAGCGCTCTGCACAGCTCCATAGGGCGCCCTGCACAGCTCCATAGGGCGCCCTGCACAGCTCCATAGGGCGCCCTGCACAGCTCCATAGGGCGCCCTGCACAGCTCCATAGGGCGCTCTGCTCCATCCCCACACAGCGCTGCCCCATCCGGATGCACCCCACGCCTGTGCTCACCCAGCAGCCCCCCGAAGGTGATGGCCGGGGACAGCGCGGCGAAGTAGATGAAGATGACGGCGGCGATGCACTGTGGGTTCAGGGCGTCCCTGAAGTCGCTCAGGTAATGGGGGTATCGGCGCCGCACGTCCCGGATCAGCCCCCCGAAGGGCCGCCCCGTGCGCCGCAGGGGATCGTCCTCATCCTCATCCTCAGCCACCTTCAGCTTCAGCAGCGCTGCACCCGGATGGACGGACAGATGGACGGTCGGCCCCAGCCACCCCACGCCCGCCCCGCCGTGCCCCAGCCCACCTTTCTCCTCGGGGGATTTGGGCTCCAGCAGCAGCCTCCTCTCCTGCTCCTCGCGTTTCTTCAGCATCTCACGCTGGAAATGTGCGACGCTGCGCAGCAGCTCCTCGCCCTGCACCTCGGAGGGCGGCAGCACCACGCTGCAGTCCAGGAACTCGTTGATGGCCGTCAGCAGGTCGTGCCGGTCGTCCGCCAGGTAGGCGGCCTCGTGGAATTGCTGTGGGCAGAGGGGTCAGGGCGGGCTGCTGGGCACCGGCGGCCAGGGGGGACAGGAGTGGGAACAGGGCACAGGGATGGGAATGGAAACGGGGCACAGGGATGGCGCTGCAGGCGGTGGCACCCACCTTGTCGGACATGAGGGTGGAGATGGAGCGCCCGATCTCATGGTAATCCATGTGGGTGCTGCTAGGGCCCAGCAGCACGAACAGGAAGCGCACGGGGACGGGGACCTCCAGCACCGAGTCCAGCTCCACCGCCTCCTGCAGCCGCACGAAGGCCATGGTGGGCTGGTCCAGGAACTCCACGCAGCCTGCGGGGCGCAGCGCTCAGCACGGGGCGCCATGGGGTGCACAGCACACAACCCCCCCCCCCCCCGCCACCCCTCCGTACCCACGAGCACCACGGTGGCCTCGGCGTCGTCAGGGATCTTCTCCAGCAGCTTCAGCTCGTGCTTGGACTTGGAGCGGGTGATGCCGGCGGGGGGCGCGGGGGGCGGGACCTCACGCTGCAGGCACGGGGGTCAGCGGTGCCCGAGGATGAGGAGCGGCAGCGGAGGGGGGGGAAGGGGGAGGAAGGGCTGCTCACCTCCCGCTCCACGTCCACGCGCGTGTCGTGCTCAGCACCGTGCCCGGCGATGAGGGGCTCGGTGACGGCCGGCTCTCCGCCCTCAGCCACGTGGTTGGTGCTGTGGTGGTGCACCAGCAGCGAGCCCAGGCTGCCGGCTGAGATGTTCCGGGGGAACGAGAACTCCTTCTCGTCGCTCGGGTGGCTGCAGACGGGCACAGAGCTGCGTGCGGAAGCCAAGCGCCCGGGCTGGCGCCTCCCAGCGCCGCGCGGCCCCGGCCCCGCACCCACCTGTGCTTGAGCAGCAGCGCACGCAGCACGTTGGCGCGGTCCTCAGCCCGGATCTGGTCGGTGATGACCATCTGCTCCACCACCTGGTGGGCCACGCCAGGCAGCGTCTTCTGGTCCAGATCCAGCAGCACGGCGCCTGGGGGGCAGCGGGCTGAGCGGGGACCCCCCTGCGCGCACCCCCGGGGGTCGGCCCCGCACCGTACCGTGGGACAGCGTCTTGCGCAGCTCCAGCAGGCTGCGGAAGGACAGCGAGGCCACGTGAGGTTTCCCCCAGCGGTCCGTCTCCTCCTCCACGTCCTCCTCAAACTTGATCCAGCGCGCCGTCTCCTTCCACTGCAGCTCCTGGTTCTTGTCCAGCACCAGCTCGTTCAGCTCCACGAACACCTGCGGCGGCGCGGTTCGGTGGGTGCCCCGCAGCACGACGCGGGCCGGACCCCCCCCCCGGGACCCCCGTCCCGGTACAACCCACCTCATGGGGCTGCCGGTCCGACCTGCGCGGCCGCGCGCTCTGCTCACGGTGCTCCTTACCGACGTGCACCACCTGCGCCTTGGCGCTCTTCCGCACCAGGTGCCGCCGCACGCCGGGCACGTCCTCGAAGCGGTGACCTGCGGCAAGGGGAAGCGGCGGGCGGGTGGGCGAGGGTGGCGGGCGCAGCCCCGCGGGACGGGGCGGGCAGCGGGGAGGAGAGCCCGGGCACCGCCGGCGCGAGAGCGGCCGCTCCTGGAAGCGTCGTCGCGGCGCACGCGGTGCCGGAGGTCTCCGAGCCGCGACTGCGGGGCGCTCTGGGGAGGCGCCGCCGCACGAGGCCTCGCTCGCCCCGCGCACCGCTCCGGGACCCCCGGACCCCACCACCCCCCGGGGCGCGGGCGCCGCACGCACTCTTCATGTAGTCGAGGTCGGCCGATGCCAACGTCTGCGCCTCCGATTCATCCGTGGGCACCTTCTGGTACTGTGCCTGCTCCGCGCCCGTCATGCTGCCGATGCGGCGCCGCTCGTGCAGGTTGTAGCTGCGGTGCCCGGGCTGCGCCCTGCCCGCGGGGCGCCCGGGGGAGCCGCCATCCTCGGGGACGGCGCTGCCCTCAGCTGCACGGCCCTCCTCGGCGCCGGGGCTGCAACACACAACACAGCCATCCCGCACAGCCCGTGGCACAGGACCCGGCGCTGCGCACAGCCGCGGGGCGCGGCACAGCCTCCGCTCACCTGGCTGCCGGGGGGGCCGGGGCTCCGTGGGGCTCCGCCGTGGGGCCGGGTGGCGCCGGGGGGGCCGGAGGCTCCTCCACACGGCGCTCGGTCACCTCGTCCTCCTGCAGGAAGAACTGCACCGAGAGGCGTGGCACGGCCAGGAGAGGCCCCGCGCCCCGCGGCCCCGCGCCGCCCCTACCTGCACCCCCTCGGCGGGGCCGCCCCGCAGCTCCTCGGCCGAGCGCTCCGTCTCGGTGTCGCACGCTTCCTCCTCATCCTCCTCCCCCTCCTCGATGGGAGGATTCTCCCCGGGGGCGGCCGCTCGCCCGCGCTTCTTCCTGCCCTTTTTGGGGGCCCCTTTCTTGCGGCGCGCGTCAGGCGGCAGATGCGCGGACAGGGGGTGGTGGATGTGCAGCGAGGACTGCCGGTGGTCTGCGGGGTGGCGCGGGTGTTGGGGTGGCTGTCCCCGCCCCGCGCCCCCCGCCCGCGCCCCGTACCCCACTCACACTCGAAGTCCTCCTCTCCGTAGATGCGCCCCGGCTCCTCCACGCTGCGCGGGTGCGCGTCGCTGAGGATCTCCTCGAAGCGCTCCACGCCCAGCGCCTTGTTCAGGTCCTTCTCCTCTTCCTCAGCCAGCGGTGGCGAAGCGGGGCCCGGCGAGGGCGGCTCGGGCTGCGGACGGGACGGGGCGGGGCTGGGCCGGGCCGGGTGCGTGCCACGGCTCCGTACGGTGCGGACGCCGCCACGGCCCTGCGGCACCGCGGGGAACGGACATCCCGCACGCCCCCACGGCACGGACACCCCCGCGGCATCCCCGGTCCGCCACCCACACCGCACTCCTGGACGCAGCCCTCCCCCGTGCCACCCCGGACACGGACGCCCCGCACGCCCCCGCGGCACCGCACGGCGCGCGCATCCCGCATAGCACCGCGGCAGCCCCGGGCGCAGCCGCCCCGCGCAGCCCCAGGACCCCGCACCCGAAGGACGTGGCCCCGCGCCCCGCGTCCCCCCGGCTCCGCGCCCCACACCCCCCTGTCACCTCCCTGCGCCCGCACCGCCCCGGGACGGCTGCCAGCTGCAGGGTGCGGGTGTGGGCGCGGACGCGGGATATGGGGGCGGGGTGCGGGATGGGATTTGATTGCGGATGCGGGGTGCGGGCCGTACCTGAGTCATGGCGGAGCCCTCTCCCTCCGCAGCGCTCGCGGCGCTTTATCGGAAGGTCACGGCGGTGGGGGGGGGGGGCGGCGCGGGGGGCGGCGGCTCCGTCCCCCCCCCTCGGCAAACACCCGCGGAGCCGCCCCGCACTGCCTCAAGGTGACAGCGCAGAGGGCAGCGCAGCGCAGCAGCATCCCGGCCCCCCCCCCCCCTCCTCCTCCCCTCCCCGGGCTGTGCTATGCGCGGCGCCGCCGGAATGCGCCCCCCCGGGCGGTGCGCGGCCCTCCGGAACGCGGCTCTGCCCCCGGCCGTGCCCGGATCCCGCTCGGGGTTTGCGCTGTCGAACCCCTCGGCACCGCCCGTTCCCTTCCCCCCAAGGTCTCCCCCGGGAAGACCCCGCGGAGGGGGTGGCACGGCTGTAGGGCCGCCCCCCACAGCCGGGGGGTGCGGGGGTGCCGCTGGCGCCCCGCCCCACAGCTCGGGACCCCCCCACGACGGCATCCCTCACCTCCAGCAGTGCCGTCTCTGCCACACGGTCACCCCCCAGACCACCACTGAGGACCGGGGTGGCCCCAAAGAGGTCCCAGGAGCCGACCCCCCCTCCAGCCCAGAGCCCCCCCAGCCTCCTCCCAGCCCTCTTCCCTTTGCTGCCCCATGACTCCCCTTGCCGTCCCCACCGGCGTGCACCCCGCCTGCGCCCCACGGGCGGTGCCACAGCGCCGGATCCCACAGCCCTCCTCAGGACACCCCCCCCCCCCCCACATCCCCTGCCCCAGCGCTGAGCTCCGGCTGCGGTTACACCCTGGACCCCCCAGCAAACCCACCCCGCCGGGCCGGGACGCCGGCGCTGTGCCATCCCCACACCGGGTGGGCGACGCCGCAAAGCCCCCTGCACTCTGTCACCTGCAGGACAGCGCGGCCAGGCGGTGCGGGGTGCGGAGCAGCGCCTTACCGCGATGTGCAGGAGGAAATCCATGGTGGCACAGTGGCAGGGAAGGGGCGCAGAGCTGTGCCAACCACAGACCCATCCCCGGTCACGTGCCACCAACGCAGCCACGGTACGGGGACGGCGAGGGGTTAATCGTTAACCAAACAACTGCGGTCCATAAACCCGCCGAGCTGAGCAGCCGGCACGGCATCGGCACAGCCGGCACCTGAGGGTACCCCGGCCCCACGGCTCAGCCTCACGGTGCTGCCCCATAACCGCACCGGGGCAGGTGCCGTGTGCCCGGATGGCAACCCTGGGGTGCATGGGAGGGCTGCGCAGCGCCACGTGCCGTGCTGTGCCACGCCGTGCCACGCCGTGTGCTGCGCCACGCTGCGCCACGCTGACCCCCGCTGCCCCGTGCCATGCCGTGCCGTGCCGCCCCCCTCAATGCCGCGCTGACGCACGCCGTGCCGCGCCGTACCGGCGGTGCCGTGCCCCCACGCTGCGCCTCCGCCTCTCTCCCCGCCGCCCCGTGTGTGCACTCACGCTCTCGAAGGCGGAGGAGACGATGTGGTGCAGCTCGGAGGACACCGGGGAGCGGCTCATGGTGCCGTCGGGCGCAGCTCAGCCCTTCTCCTTCTCGCGGGGGCTCAGAGGGCGGTGTGGGCGCAGCATAACCTGCGGGGCACGGCGGGGTCGGTGCGGGTCTCCCGGTGCCGGCCCGGAGCCGCGGTCGGCGTCGCCTCGGGCTGACCCGGGGCCGGGGAGGGAAAGAAAACAGCGCTGCGGGCTGCGCCCCGCGGACGGCTCCGGGAGGGTTTGTGTTGGCCGCGGGGCCGAGCGTCGGGGCGGCGGCCAAGAGCAACGCCGGAGAGCGGAGCTTGGATGGGGCCCAGCGCCGCGGCGCGACCCCGACCGCGCACCCAGCCCCAGCCCCCTCCGCTGGGCGCCACGGACGGCGCCGGTCCCGCCCGCGGCCCCCACCTGCCCCGGGCAGCTCCGTGTGTGCGGCGGAGCCCTCGGAGCTGCGGTTATTGCGGCCGGAGGTGGCCTCATGTGACGGCACAGACCGGGCGCAGGGATGACCGCGCCTCACATGGGTGCCCGTCATCGCCCCCCTCATCGCCGTGTGCCGGACGGCCTCCAAATCCCGCTCTTCCCAGGAGTTTTCCTGACGCTGTGCCCATCGGCACGGGCAGGCACGGCACAGATAAGCACTGCTGTGCCTGCCACACCGCGCTTCCGTCCCATTCCAAAAGCATTGGCTGCAGTCTGGCTCCGGAGCCCAACCCCTGCACCAGCTGCTCCCTGCAGGCACCGCAGCTGCTGCTTCTCTGCACGGGTTGCAGCCTCCTGAACACCTGCTGGGCTGCGCAGAGCCGAGCCGGGCTGCCCGGGGCTCCACTGTGGGTAATAATGTAGGGACCGCCGCGGGGCGTCCCTGAGCAAATCCACGGGGACCAATATGGGGACATCCATGGGAACCTCTGTGAGTACAGCCGTGGGGACATCCACGGGGACAACATCCATAGGAACACCAACGGGAACATCACGGGAACGTCCACGGGCGCCACCACCCCCATGGGCACCCGCTGCCGCCAGCCCCCAACCAGAGCCATCAATTCGGCAGTGCCACCGCAGCCGTGCAGGGAACACGGCCTCCTCGAGTGACCCCGCTGGAAACGGTGACGACGCCGGTGCCAGAGTGGCGACTGAGTCACCGTGAGCACAGCGGGGCAGAAGAGGAACCTCTCGCTCCGTGCCAGGAGAGGAACCGCGTGCAGGCTGAGTCAGGGGGCTTCCCGGAGCCCCCAGCCCAGGTGAGGAGCGCGCAGGGGGTGCGGCGCCCCCCCGTGTGCCGCCTTTCCCAGGCTCTCGGCGCGGCACAATGGGCTCTTGTTTGCGGGACCAATCCAGATAAGCAGGGCAGGTCCGCGATAGGGAGATAGCGCTGCCAACACCGCCGCGCTCCATTAATTACCTCCTGGCTCCGATTAGCGCCTGTGCGTGAGCCGGCTCTGCTGCCCCCGCCCCGCGCTGCCATGCATTCCTGGGGCCAGCCTCGACCTGCCCGCCTGATCCCGCCTAAGACGATTACAGGGCACCGTCCCGGCAGCCGCACCGCGCCCCGACGGGGCTGCGGCACCGCTGCGCCCGCACGGCCACGGCACCGCACCGGGGAGCGGAGCGGCACGCAGCGAGGGGACCCGCGGCCGGCAGCGCCACGTGGGCGCAGCACCTGCAACCGTCCTGCTGGAGACCCGCAGCGAGGCCCTGTGGGCAGCACGCTCACAAGAAGCATCTTCAGGTGTGCCATCCGTGTGCGTGCACCACTGCCGTGTGCGTGCACCACTGCCGTGTGCGCCATCCTGTGTGCCATCCTATGTGCAACCTGTGTGCCATCCCGTGCGCACCACTGCCGTGTGAGCGCCGTCCCCATGAGCACCACACACGCCCCAGGCTCACGCTGTTGTTTTGCACACATTGGTGCCCAGGAGACAGGGAGAAACTGAGAGCCCCACAGCTGCCCCGCTGCTCGCCAGGCGCCGACACGGAGCTCTTCACATCCATCCACCCCCTTGGGGGCCGCCGGCGCCCATCCCCACATCCGGTGCCGCCGGTGCGGCGCGGAGCGGCTCGGAGTGCCCCGGCGTGCCGGCAGAGCGAGGAGCCGGGCACACCGCCACGTCCCGGCCCGGCTCACCCGCGGCTCCGCGCGGTCCCGGTGCCACCGCCGCCCCTTCCCGTGGCGGTGACCGCGGGATGGATCGGCGCCGCCGCCCCCGGGCTCAGCCCCGCGGGGTTTTGTGCTGCGCGCTGCAACTTCAGAAACCGCCACCAAAAATATCGCCCGCCCCGCGGTGACCTCAAAGCCGTCGGGGCCAGGAAATGAATCACGGCGCCGCGCCGCGCCCCCGCGGGACCGAACCCGAATCCCCCTACGGGGACGCGGAACGGAGCCGCGGCTCAGCCCCACTCACCCCATCGCCCCGCGGTATCGCCGCGGTTCCGGGGCTTTGGCCGCCGCCGTCCGTCGGTCCGTCCGCGCCCCTCTCCGCCCCGCGGGGCTCTTATAGCGGTGCGCGCGGAAGAAGAGTGGCGGCGACGGAGCGCGGCGGAGCGCTTTGTTCCATCCCAACGGCGGCGGTGCCAACTCCGAAGCGCTCCGCCGCGGCCACACCTCCGTGCGGCGGGGGGGGCACGGCCGGGGGGCTCTCCCGGCTGGGAAGGGGGGGGGGGGCGGGTCGGGGTCACAGCCCGGTTCGGAGCGGGGGGCGGCCCAGCTTTAATAGCGGTGCTGTGTAAGGAGCGCCGCCCGCCCCCCCGCAGCCCCGCCGGCACCGCCCCCCCGAGTCCTGCGGGAGGAGGGTGGGAGGAATGGAGGAAGTGCTCCCGGTGCCCCGCAAAGAGCGAAAGCGCATCTCTGTGCCCGGTGGGCCGCCCGGAGCCGTGGAACGACCCCGAGGGTCCGCCCCGCCCGCACCGAACGGAGTCCCGGTTGTGCTCCCTCGCATCCCCCGTCCCGCACCCGAGCACCACCATGGCGGGCAGAGCGGGGCCGCCCGTGCCGTGTGCCGGGTTGGCCCCGCGGAGCCGCGGCACCGAGCCCCGCACCGTCCCGCCTTCGTCTCTTACCGGGGCTCCGGGCGCGGCGGGAGGCTTGGCGGGGCGGGGCCGGGTGGAGCGGGGCGGATTCCGGAAGCCCAAACGGGCACAGCCCCGCGCAGGAGCGGGGAGCGAACACCGAACCCGGAACCGCACCCGGAACCGCCCGGCGGCGGCGGCGGGGATCGAACCGCCGGCCGGATGAGTGGAGTGGGCGGGGCCAAGGGAGGGAGGGACCGATAGGGGCGGGGCCAAGGGAGGGGCGGGACAGAGCACGAGGGCGTGGTCACAGAATGGGCGCGTCCGGGGCGGGGCTACTGGGGTGTAGCGGAAGGGGCGGGACTTCCGGGGTGACCGGGAGGTTTGGCGGAAGTCGAGGAGCTGCCGGGAGGTGTGGCGGAAGAGGCGGGGCCGGGGCGCTGGGCCCGGAGCGGAGCGGAGCGATGCAGAAGTACGAGAAACTGGAGAAGATCGGGGAAGGTGCGGCCGGAACCGGGCCGGGACAGCGGGGCGGGAGGGGCGGCGACCGGGGCCGGTTGGAGGCGGGGCGCCGTTATCGGTGTGTCCCGTTAGCGCTGCGCCTCTGACTCGGCCGCCCGCCCGCAGGCACCTACGGGACGGTGTTCAAGGCCAAGAACCGGGAGACGCACGAGATCGTGGCGCTGAAGCGGGTGCGGCTGGACGATGACGACGAGGTGAGGGGAGCTGCGTGGGGCCGGGCCGCGCCGAGCCCCTCCGGGCCGAGCCGAGCCGAGCCGAGCCGAGCCGTGCCGTCCCGCAGGGCGTTCCCAGCTCGGCGCTGCGGGAGATCTGCCTGCTGAAGGAGCTGAAGCACAAAAACATCGTCAGGTGAGGCCTGCGGGCGGTGCTCCCTGCTCGGCGCCGGCCCGCTGCTGACGCCGCTCCCCGCAGGCTGCACGACGTGCTGCACAGCGACAAGAAGCTGACGCTGGTCTTTGAGTTCTGCGACCAGGTGAGCGGGGCGCTGCGGCCCCGGGTCTCCTCCAGCCGTGCCCTCATGGCCGCCTCCCCCCCCGCAGGACCTCAAGAAGTATTTCGACAGCTGCAACGGGGATCTGGACCCTGAGATCGTGAAGGTGCGGGGTGTGGGGGGCACAGCCCTCTCTTCTCTCTTTCCCTCTCTGCTCTGCCCTCGTGGGGCCCCATCTGCAGCACTGTGCCCAGGTCTGGGGCCCCCAGCACAAGGAAGACAGGGAGCTGTTGGAGAGGGTCCACAAAGAGCCACAAAGATGCTCAGAGGCTGCAGCACCTCCCTACAAAGACAGGCTGAGGGAGCTGGGCTTGTTCAGCATGGAGAAGAGAAGCTGCGGGGTGACCTGAGTGCAGCCTGCAGTGCCTAAAGGGAGCCTGCAGCCAGGAGGGGAGTCAGCTCTTGGCAAGGGGAGATGGCAGCAGGACGAGGGAAATGGTTTGGAGCTGAGGGAGGGCAGCTGGAGGTTGGATGTCAGGGGAAGTTGTGTGCTGTGAGAGCGGTGAGGGGCTGGAACAGCTGCCCAGAGAGGCTGTGATGCCCCGTCCATCCATGGAGGTGTTGGAGGCCAGGTTGGATGGGGCCCTGCACAACCTAACCTAGTACTTGATGCAGTGGCAGCCGGGGGTTGGAGCTTTGAGATCCTTGGGGTCCCTTCCAACCTGGGCCATTCTGTGATGCTGTCATTTTGGGGTGGTGGTGGCAGTGGTGCTGTGCTGATTCTGAGCTGTGCTCTCCTCAGTCCTTCATGTACCAGCTGCTGAAGGGCCTCGCGTTCTGCCACAGCCGCAACGTCCTGCACAGGGACCTGAAGCCGCAGAACCTCCTCATTAACAGGGTGAGTGCTGGGCTGGGGGCTCACACCGGGCCCCCCTTTGCCCCTTGGGGTCCCCTTGGTGCTCCCTCAGCCCCCGACCCCTTTGTCTCACTGCAGAACGGGGAGCTGAAGCTGGCAGACTTCGGCCTGGCTCGGGCCTTTGGCATCCCGGTGCGCTGCTACTCAGCAGAGGTGAGGAGGGGGCTGCTGGGTGCACCCGGGGGGTCCCGGTCCTCCCCTCCCCGAGCATCCCTTCTGCCCCTTCTGCCCCTTCTGCCCCTTCTGCCCCTTCTGCCCCTTCTGCCCCTTCTGCCCCACGCAGGTCGTCACGCTGTGGTACCGCCCCCCCGACGTGCTGTTTGGTGCCAAGCTGTACTCCACCTCCATCGACATGTGGTCGGCCGGCTGCATCTTTGCAGGTAGCCGTGGGGCCGGGGGGCTGCGGGACGCGCGGGGCGGCCATGGGGGCCTCACGCCATCCCTGCACAGAGCTGGCCAACGCGGGGCGGCCGCTCTTCCCGGGGAACGACGTGGACGACCAGCTGAAGAGGATCTTCAGATATCCTTTGGGAGCCGCTGTTACCGGGGGGGGTGAGGGGTGAGGGCGAAGCCTCGCGGGGCCCCGCGCGTCCCGCAGCTCCCCGTGGCCCTTGACAGCCCCGCACGCTGCTGGGCACCCCCACGGAGGAGCAGTGGCCGGCCATGGCCAAGCTGCCTGACTACAAGGTGAGGCTCGGGGGGCACGGTGGGGCAGGGGGGGGCAGCGTGGGGCCGGGCGCTCACGACCGTTCCCAGCCCTACCCCATGTACCCCGCCACCACCTCCCTGGTCAACGTGGTGCCCAAGCTGAACGCCACCGGCCGGGACCTGCTGCAGGTGAGCCGGGGTGCTGGGGGGCTTTCCTGTATCCCGCCGTGGGGAGGGGGCTGCTGTGGGGCCCTCAGCATCGCCCCTGTGCTGTCCCCAGAACCTGCTGAAGTGCAACCCGGTGCAGCGGATATCGGCGGAGGAGGCCCTGCAGCACCCCTACTTCACGGACTTCTGCCCCCCCTAGAAACCCACGTGGAACCGTGGGGGCAGCAGGGGGGGGGACGGGGGGGACGGGACCAAGCACCCCGTGCCCCCCCCCCCCCACCCCCCCACCCGCTATTTATTAGGATTTTAACCCAGCGCCGCCCCGGGCTGCCCGCGTGCCGAGCCGGGGCCGAGCCGTGCCCCCCCGTGCCGCTGTAGCTGTAGGATGGGGGGCCGGGCCTCGCAGCCCCCCCAGCCCTGGTGGCGGTCGGGGTCCCCCGGAGCTGGCCCCAGGGGTCGCCCGTTTCCCGACCGCGCTGTCCGTGGCTGCGACGCGTCTTTGTTACCGATATAAAGAGCTTCCCTCCCCCCACGCTGCCTCCTTCCCTTGTGCCGCTATGGGCTGCGCCAGCCGCGTATCCCCCCGGAGCCGGCCGTGTGGGGCAGGGCTTTATTGGTGCGAGGCGCGACGTACAGCAGGGCGCGGGGACGAGCAGCGCATGCGGGGATGCGGAGCGGAGACCTTGCAGCCCCCCGGCACCTGGTTTCCGTCCCAGGGCAGGGGCTGCTCCCCAGCGGACCCCCCGGCCGGCCGGGGGTGTGGGGCCGGGCCCCTCGGTAGGAGAATTCCTCGGGGCGCCTACAGCCGAGTGACGAGGGTAGCAGGAGCGGGGCGAAGGTGACACCGTCCGCGTGGCCGCGCGGGGCCCGAGGGGCGTTCTGCAGCGCGGAGGGGCGGTCAGCGGGGCGGCCGAGCTCCTGGGCCGCTTCCCGTCCCGTCCCGCCGCCGCCCCGTGGGGTCACGCGAAGCCGGAGCTCCAGGCTGTGCCGTGCTGGGCGCCCCCGTGAGCCGCGAGCCCGGAGCGGTGATGCAGGAGGCGGCCCGCCCTGCCGCCGCGCCCGGGGGGGGGGGTTGGGATGCGTGGCGGGGGCGACGCGGCCGCCCCACGGGTGAAGGCGGGGATGAGCGGCCGTGGGGGTCCCCGCCGCCGTCTTTGCCCCGCACCCCCCGGCTCCCCACGTGTCTACCTGGGTGGGAGCGAGGCGGCGGGGCTGCCCGGCACGGCGGGATGCTCCTGGTGGGCGGGCGGACGGAGAGGAGATGATGAGCGGTGATGGGCGGCGATGGGTGGGATGAGGTGGGGGGGGGCCGGGGGGGGTTACCAGGGTGGTGCCGCTGCCGCGCCGCATCCGCTTCTTGTCCTTGTAGAAGCCGACGAGTTTGTCCCGGAACACCTGGGGGGCGACGGGGTCGGTGCTGCCGCCCGCGGTGGGGCTGGGCTGAGGGGCGGGGGGGAGGCTCACCTCGTACAGGTAGTCGAAGATCTCCAGGATGGTCAGCAGGCTGGCGCCGATGAAGAGCCCCATCTGCCCCCCGATGTCCCCCAGCAGCCCGGCCACCTCGTACGCCTTCTTCTGCTCGATCATCTCGTAGTTGAGCGCCTCAAAGAAGATGTCCAGCACCAGCACGTTGTCCCTGCGGGGGGTGGGAGCGGGGCGGGGGGTGCCGAGGTGGGGGGGGGCTGCGCCGCGCTGCGGTGTGCCGTGCGGGGGGGCTGAGTGCTCTGTGCGTGCTGGGGGTTGGGCTGTGCCGTGCAGTGCTGTGCCATGCAGTGCCATGCAGTGCTGTGCCGTGCCATGTGGCAAAGCGTGCATTTGTGATCAGGAGGGCTGTGCCATGCAGGGCTGTGCTGCTCAGATGGTGGTGAGGCACTGGCACAGGTTGCCCAAGGAGGCTGTGGATGCCCCATCCCTGCAGGCATCCAAGGCCAGGCTGGATGTGGCTCTGGGCAGCCTGGGCTGCTGGTTGGTGACCTGCACACAGCAGGGGTTGGAGCTGGATGAGCATCGTGCTCCTTTGCAACCCAGGCCGTTCTGTGAATCTATGCCATGCTGTTCTGCAGCGTGCCAGGCGCACAGCAGGTGCCATGCAGTGCCATGCCGTGCCGTGCCGTGCCGTGCCGGAGGTCCATGGCCGCCCCCCACCGCCCCAAACCCCACTCACGCGATGTATTGCTCGGTCTTGTTGAACTTCTTGGCGAGGTACCGCGCGGAGGCTTTGCTGGGGATCTTCACCATGGAAAGCTCTTTCCCGTAGCGCACGGTGTCGCAGGGCGTGCGGCACGCGCAGTACTCGCTGTCCTTCTTCACCAGGAAATCTGCGCCGGGGGACGGCGGTGTCGCGGCCGTCCCCCCCCCACCCCGCGCCCCCCGCCTCCCCCCCCCGCCCCTATCGTGCCCCACACGTACCCAGCGCGGGGGTCGGCGCACTCCTTGTACTGCTCCGGCGTGCAGACGTTGGCGTTGCCTACGGGGGGACGCGGCGCTCGTGGGGCGCGGGGGGGGCCGACCCCCTCCCCGACCCCCGGCCCCGCTCACCGGGCATGTGCACCATGCGGCAGTTGCAGTTCTCGGCCAGGTAGCGCGTCTCGCAGTCCAGGCGGCAGGCGGTGAGGCTGTAGTTGGTGAAGAAGTCGGACTCGATGGGGGTGGCCTTGCAGTCCCCCCAGGGCGGTGGCAGATACACCAGCTGCCGGCTTGGCTAAGGAAAACACGCGGCGCCGGCTGCCCCCCGTGCCACCCCCCGTGCCGTGCCGTGCCGTGCCGCGCCACCTCGGCGCCGGATACCCGCTGCTGCTGGCACGACACGAAGGTCTGGAAGCCGGGTGCCACGCCGAAGCCCAGCTGGTCGATGAAGGGCGGCTCCTGCTGGCTGTGGATCTGCACCTTCACCCCCGCCTCGTACGACGTCTCGTCTGCAAGCAGCGTGGGTCTGGGGCTGCGCGGGGCGGCGCGTCGCGCTCCCCTCCCCGCAGGGCGGCCGCCTCACCCGTGTCCCCCCAGACGGGCAGGTATTCCTCCTGCTGGATGTTGAGCATCAGCTCCAGCCCGTTTCCCGCGCCGCCCTGCAGCGTGGTCAGCAGCTCCGTGCCCGGCTGCCCCGAGTTGAAGGTGTAGCACTTGCCCAGGCGGGTGAAGATCTGCGGGGTGGGACAGGAGCGGCTGCTGTGAGGCGGTGAGGCGGAGCAGGGCGCGGTGGGGCAGGGAGGCGCCTTTCCCCACCGGCAGCCCCATAGCGCCGTGCCCTCGCTGCGGGGTGCGGCTGGACACCGCCGTGCGGGGCTCCCGGGAACCCGGCGCCGCAGCCCCACGTTGCAGCATCGCCACAGGTGCAGGTGGGGAAGAGGAACCGTCCCACACGGTGCCGTGGGTGCTGGGAGGCAGAGAGGCAGGCGGCACCACGTCCCATAGCCGTGCCGGCGCTGCACCTCCCGCACGTGCCGTCAAAAAGCTGCCCATCCCCACCCTGCGGCGCACAGCAGGGCCGTAGCAGCGGTGGCCGCGCCGGTGCCGGTGCCGGTGGTTGCACTCACGGCGGCGAAGTTCTCAGGGCCGCACTCCCGGCGCGCCGGTAGAAGGCAGCCGGCTCGTAGCTCTTGCCGGGGAAGAACCCACGGAGGTCGTGGGGCCGCCGCAGAGCCCGCAGGTAGCGGGAAAAGTCGCGGCGCGGCCGGCAGCTCGGCTCCCGACCAGAGCACGTCGGCGGCGGTGAGCCGCGAGCGCCGAGCGTGGTTGTGGTTGCGGAGGGAGACGGCGGGGATGGCGAGCGCGCGGCTCTCGGCCTCGTCCAGCGCGGCGATGCGGGGCTACGTGCCGTAACGCCCCGTGCGCTCCCCCGACTGCGGCAGGAAGGCGCCCGGCGAGGCCGCGAAGGCTCCGGCCCACAGCAGGCGGTGCGGGGGTGGCAGCGCCGGGCGCGAAGACGTGCCGCAGGCCGTGCGGGAGCAGGAGCGGGCGAAGGCCGCCAGCCCGGGGGCGCCGCGAGCGCCGGTACCCGGCACCGCAGCCATGGTGCGCCGGGAGTCCTGCGGCACGGCTGTGCGGGGGATCGGCCTTCGGCCGGGCCGCGGGGACGCGGGGACGCGTGAGCGGGCGCAAAGCGCGGCGGCGCTCAGCCGGCACCGACGCCCGGCGGGACCTCGGCGCGCGCGGAGCGGAACGGCGGCATCCGAGGATCCCGGCACCGAAAGCCCCGGCCCCGCTGCCGGTTCTTAGCGCCGTATCGGCCCCAAAACCCCGTCGTGACCCCGTGCCGTGGGGCGAGGGACCCCGCGGAGCACCCGGCGGCCCTCCTATAGGGGCAGCACCGGGGGGGCTGTTGGCAGCCCAGCCGTCAGCCCGGAGCCGCACGTGGCCGCGCCCCCCCCGTGCCCCCGTCCTGCCCCACATGGGGGGAGGGGAGGGAGCGGCTGCTGCGGCAATGGAGCTCCCAAAGAGGGGAGCGGTTCCCATGGCAACGCTGCCCATCGCGCGGGGAGGTGGCTGCCATGGCAACCGGCGGCCCAGCACCAGGATGCGCCAGGGACCGCGGGAGGGGGGGACGGGGATGTGCCCCCGCACCGAGCCTCACCCACCCCACACCGGGAGCCCCACGCACGCCCCACCGAGTGGCCGCGGACCCGGCCCGGGCTGGGGCGTCTGCCACATGTGGAGAGCACGTGGCACAGCCTTTGTCACCGTAACAGAGCCCGGCACAGCTCAGGGCCCAGCTCACCCCGCTCAGCACCGCGCCGTGCTTTTGGCCACTGAGTCGCACACGGAGGTTGGGGGGGGGGGAGGAGGGGGCACGGCCATGTGCCCTATGGAAGCCCTGCCTCCAGGGCTCCACGTGTTCTGCTGCACTCTGGAACCCGGGGGAGGCAGAGAGCAGCAGCCCTGAGTGCGTTGGCACAGGGGAACGGGCGGTGGGAGCCCGGCTCAGCTCCCAGCCCCGGGGGGGGGTCACTCACACGGAGATCATTTCCTGCTCTGAGAGCCTCGTGCTGGCTGCTGCTCTGATCACCCGTCTGTCAGCTGCTGTGATGGGGGTCGTGCAGTGCAGGACATGGTGCTGCCCCACTGAATGCCTCTGTGGGGTGTTTGTGCCCTGTGCCCCCCATCCCCGTGTCCCCACACAGAACTGAGGGTCCCAGTGCCCGTCCCTGGGGGCAGAGCATGGCCACGGCACGGCCCTTCGGCACACACAGAACCTCTGGCACACTGTGGGGCACGGCGGTGGGTGGGGGGCAATGGCATGGAGGGGATGGCCGCTCTCTGGGGCGGCAGCAGAGGGGGCACAGAGCCACGGGGACTGGAGCTGTGGGACCCTGAATGCAGGCAGAGCTTTGGGGGCTGAGCAGAGGCACAGAACCCAGCACCTGCAGGTGGGTGCGGGGTGGGGGGCACCGCCGGATGGCACCCAGCACCCAAACCGCCAGTGGGGTTCAATGGGGGCGATGGGGATGGAGCAACCCACAGCCCTCCGGTACCAAATCCCCCTGTGTCCTGGGTGACACCCGTGGCCACGAGTGGGACCCCTAGCATTGGTGCCCCAACGCAGAGCAGCGTGTGGCAGTGGGGTCACAGCGTGGCCCTTCGGCACACACACAGCGTCCAGCAGCAGGCAGGCAGCGCCAGCACCGGGAGGGGTGGCAGCAGAGGGGACACAGGGAGTGGAGCAGCATTGGCACAGTGCAAAACCTGGGGGTGGGCACAGGATGGGGGCACCGCCGGATGGCACCCAGCACCCAAACCACCGGCGGGATGTGACGGGAGAGACGGGCACGGAGCCCGCAGGGGCCCCGCGGGGCCAAATGGCGCCGCGCTCAAACGCAATGGGAGGGATGGGACCGGAGCTCACCAGCACCCTCCAGCGCCGCGTCCCGCCTGCCCAGCCCCACAGCCGCGCTGCCGGGCCCCACACTCACCACGCTGAAGTTGCGTGCGGAGCAGCCGGCGCCGCGGAAGGAGCACTGCAGCAGCATGTCGGCCAGGTCGTGGCCGGTGCGGTTGTAGAACTCGGCCATGCTGAAGGGTTTGGCCTTGAAGTTCTTGAAGTTGGCCTTGTCGCGCAGCGCGGCCAGCACGGCGGGCTCGGCCAGCTGCGGGTTGCTGATCTCGTAGCGCTCGTTGAGCAGCGCCAGCAGCTCTCCCACGTGGTACATATCGTTGCGGGTGATCTTGGAGAAGCGGAACTCGTTGAGGTTGCAGATGGTGATGGCCGGGAAGGTGAGGTTGTGCGCGGCCACCTCGTCCAGTTTGGTGACGTGCGGGTAGGTGAGGAAATAGGCGACGCGCTCGGCGCACACCAGCAGCAGCAGCCCCAGCGCGCCCAGGAAGAAGGCGCCCCACAGCGCCCGGCGCAGCGCCGCTCCGTAAGAGAAGATGTGGCTGATGCCGTGCAGCGACGAGCTGGAAGCGAACGCCCGCAGCCGCGACCGCGGCTCCGCGCCCCCCGCGCCCTCCCCGCCGCCCCTCATGCTGCCGCTCGCCCCCGCCCCATCGCCGCGGGAGGGACCGCCCCGGCCCCAGACCCGGCCCCGGAGCGCCCGCGGCCACCGGGATGCGGTTGCGGCTGCGCTGCCCGCGGGTTTCCCGCAGCGGGGGCGCGGTGCCCACCCTCCCTTCCCCGGTCCGCCGCCTTCCGCCGGGGGTGCGGGGTGGGAGCTCCGGGAGGGGCCGCGCCGGGCTCCTCCCGCCCCCCCGGGCGGCGATGACGGGAGGGGTGGGGGCGCAGCCTCGTCCCTACGCTTCGTCCCCGGCTTGGAGCAGAGGGGCTCCAGGGGGCCCCCCAGAGGCACCGAACCCGTCCCCACCCGGGAGCGGAGACGGGGCGACCCGGGGGTCCCGCAGCCGCAGAGCTCGGTGCCGGTCCCCCCGCGGGTTGGGATCACGCTGCCTCCGCTCGGGGCACCACTGCCCGCATCCCCAACCGGGGGCTCGGGAGGCTCCGGTACCGCCGTGCCCAGCGGGGAAGGGGCTGGGACGGGGGAGATGCGGCAGCGGATGGCGTAGCGGCTCCGGGACCACCGCTGGGGACGGCGATCCTCTCCCGAGAAGGGCAGCTTTGGTGCGGGGGCACAACGCGGGGCTGTGGGGGCACAATGCGCGACCCCCCACCCCGGCGGTGCCGCAAAGCGGCGTGGAACTCCACCGTTCCCAACTGGCCCCATCCAGATCGCCAACCCCACCTCCCCGCTCCTATGGGGTTCCCCTCCCCACAGCCCGGCCGTACCCCGCCCCCTCCCCCTTCTCCCGACCCCGCGCAGCTCAGCACACGCCCCGCTCGGTTCCGCCGTTTATTCCGCTCCGCGCCGCTCCGCCGCCTGCTGCCGCATCAGCTGCGCGTACAGCCCGCCGCGCCGCAGCAGCTCCTCGTGCGTGCCGACCTGCGGGGTCCTCACTGCCAGTCCCGCCCCACAGACCGCCCCCCCTCGGAACCGACCCCCAACCCCCCCGCAACCCCCGCCTCCTCCCAATCCCCTCCCAGCGCGGCTCAGACCCCTCCCCGCCGATCCCCACCCCCCCCCCACCGGCCCCGGCCCACCCCAGCGGAGCCTCCCCCCCTCGCTCACCTCGGCCACGCGTCCTCCCGCCAGCACCACGATGCGGTTCGCCCCCCGCACGGTGCTCAGGCGGTGCGCGATGAGCAGCACCGTCCGACCCCGCGCCGCCTTCTCCAACGCCGCCTGCACCGCGCGCTCCGCCTCCGCGTCCAAAGCGCTCGTGGCTTCGTCCAGCACCAACACGGCCGGAGCTTTCAGCAGCGCCCTCGCCAAAGCTACGCGTTGCCGCTGCCCTCCGGACAGCGCCGCTCCGCGCTCGCCCACCACGGTGCCGTAACCGTCGGGGAAGGCGCGGATGAAGGCGTCGGCGTCGGCCAGGCGAGCGGCCTCGAACACCTCCTCATCCGAGGCGTCCGGTTTGCCGAAGCGGATGTTCTCCATGATGGTGGTGCCGAACAGCACCGGTTCCTGCGGGGCGGCCCCGCGCTCAGCGCTGCCCCGGCCGGGCGGGACGGACCGCCCCCCCCCTCCCCCCGCACCTCCCCGCACCTGGCTGATGAAGCCGATGACGCGGCCGCGCAGCCACGAGGGGTCCAACGAGGCGATGTCGCGGCCGTCCAACGTGATGGTGCCCCGTGTGGGCTCATAGAAACGCTCCAGCAGTGCTGCCACCGTCGACTTCCCTGTGCCAAAGCATCACCGCCCTGACATCACCAAGGTGACACTGGTGCCACATCACCGCGGCCCCATCCGGCACCATGGGATCGGTGCCCCCCATGGTTGCGTCCCCCTGGGGCCGCCACGGCCACCTCCCTCTGGTGGCACCGGGCTCCACGTCCCCATCGGCCCCGATGCTGGTGCTGTGGGGTCACGGCGCCATGCCACAATGGGGGTCCCACACCCTGACTGTCACCTCCTCCCGAGGGTCCCACGACGGCCACCGTCTCACCGGGGGGCAGCGTGAGGTTGAAGTCCTGCAGCACGGGATGCCCGGGGCGCGTGGGGTAGCTGTGGGGGGAGGCGAATGAGGGGCCGTGGGGCAGATCGGTGGGGCAGGGGGAGGGCTGGGAGGGCCTGACCTGAAGGAGACGTGCTTGAAGGCGACGTGGCCCAGCAGGGAGTGGCTGGGGATGGTGTCCCCCCCCCGCAGCGGCACTTGGGGCTCCAATGTCATGAACTCAAAGACGCGGGCGCCAGCACTCAGCCCACGAACCACCTGCAATGGGGGGGGGACAGAGGCAGATGGAGTCTCCCTATCCCTATCCCCATCCCATCCCCATCCCATCCCCATCCCATCCCCATCCCCATCCCCATCCCCATCCCCATCCCCATCCCCATCCCCATCCCCATCCCCATCCCATCCCATCCCCATCCCCATCCCCATCCCCATCCCCATCCCATCCCATCCCATCCCATCCCCATTCCCATCCCCATCTGCCCCCCTCCCTGGAAGCTGGGACCCTGCAGGATCCCCCCTACCTGCCCGAAGAGGATGGAGATGTTCGCCAAGGACCTGCAGGCACGTGAGTGAGCTTATGGTGAGATGCAATGGGGGGGAAGGACACTGGGGATGATAGAGCTGTGATGTGGGGGGGTGACATGGGAGGGTGACACCGACCTCTGCACCGTCTGTGAGGCCACCAGGAACGACATGAGGTCACCAGGAGAGAGCTGAGCCCCGGCCATCAGCGACCCTCCCACAAAGATGGTCCCCAGCACAATGCCTGTGGGTGCATGCTGCTCGTGGGGGCTGCCCCATAATAAGCCCAGGACCCAGTAAGGCCTGACTCCCCCGATAGGTTCTGCCCCCCCAAAAAAGGTCCTGTCCACCAGAAAAGGTCCTCAGCCCCTCAAGAGGTCCTGCCACCCCAATAGGTTCTGCCACCCCCAAAAAGCTTCTGACCCCCCCAGTAGGTCTTGGCCCCCAATGGGTCAGGCCCCCCCAATACATCCTGACACTCCTAATAGACCCTGCCACCCCAAAATATCCTCCCCTCCCCCAACGAGTCCTGCCACCCCAATAGGTTCTACCACCCCAAAAATGTCCTGACCCCACCAATAGTTCTTGGCCCCCTATAGGTCATGCTCCCTCAACAGGCACTGCCCCCCCAATTTGCCCTGAGCCCCCAAAAAGATCCTCAACACTTCAAGAGCTCCTGATGCCCCCAAGAGCTCCTGACCCCCCCCATATGTCCTGACCCCCCCCATATGTCCTGACCCTCCCCCATAGGCCCTGCCACCCCAATAGGTTCTACCCCCCCAGAAAAGGTCCTCACCCCCTCTTTAGGTCCTGCACACCCCCAGCAGCTCCTCACCCCCCTCACTGGGATCTCCTACCCCGATAGGTTCCGCTCCTCCAATAGGTCTTGACCCCCCCAATCAGTTCTGCCACCCCAAAAAGATCCCGACCCCCCCCCCGTAGTTCTTGGCCCCCGATAGGCCGTGCCCCCCAACAGGTCCCAACCCCCCAACAGGCCCTGCCCCCTCGGTGGGTCCCACATCCCTGTGATGCTCAGCCCCCCCCTTGCTGACCGTTCAGTGCCAGGTTTGACAGCCCCTGGAAGGCGGCGATTCCCAGCCCCAGCCGTTGGCTCATCCTGCTGGAGCGCTCTGCCTCGGCGCAGTACAGCCTGTGGAGATGGGGGGGGAGGGGATGGTGGTATGGAGGAAGGTGGGGGGGGGAAAAGGGGGGGTGGGGTGGGGGGGCAACGAGCCAAAGCTCCCCACGGCCGCACCGCCATCCTCACCCCGCCTGCTGCTCCTCCATGGCGAAGGCGCGCACGGTGCGCACGTTGCCCAGCACCTCGTCGGCCACCCCGGTGGCTTTGGCCACCTGTGCCAACAGGGGGACGTGGCTGAGCACCGCTGGGCACCGCAGGGACGGGGGGGGTCCCTACACGTCCCCCATCCCCCCAAACCCATTACCTGTTCCTGTGCCTGCCGGGACAGCGCCCGCAGCACGGAGCCCAGCGCGGTGCCAGCGCCCACCAACACGGGCAGCACCAGCAGCAGCAGCGCCGTGAGCCGTGGGGACAGCAGGTACAGGGACAGCACACAGCCTGCAGCCTGGGTGCTGCTGCGCAGGCCCTGCAGGGGGGGGGACACAGTGACGGGGAGGGGGGGTGCTGGGGGGTCATGAGGGGGGGGGTGGGGGGCAGTGCTGGGCCCCACCTGTGAGATGATGAGCTTAAAGGAGGATTTGAACTCCTGCACGTCGGCTGTGAGCCGTGCCACCAGCTGCCCCGTGCGGTGAGCATCGAAGAACGCCACGTCCTGCCTGGGGGGGGGGCTGCAGCCACTCTGCTGCCCTTTCCCCCCCCCTCCACTGCCCCTCATCCCCACACGTCCCCCATCTCGCTCTCTGTGTCCCCTCTGACCCTGTGTCCCCATGTGCCCCCTGACCCAGTGTCCCCCACATCTCCACACCCCTGTCCACGTGTGCCCCCATCCCCTCTGTCCTCCCATCCCCCCAGCTCCGCACCCTCTGTCCTTGTGTCCCACACAGCCCCACGTCACCCCTGTCCCTCTGTCCCTCTGTCCTCATTTGACCCCCATCCCCATGTCCACCCCCACCCCCACGTCTCCCCACCTCCATGTCCCCATTTCCACGCCGCCTCCCATATCCCTGCTGCTGCGTGCCAACCGTCCCCACATCCCCCCATCTCCACGTCCCCCCTGCCACGTCCCCCTTGTCTCCATGTCCCCTGATCCCCTCCCCCAGCTCCCCATCTCCCCTTTCCCCCCCTCCCCCCGTCCCTCTGCGCCCCCCGCACGCCCGCCCTACCGCAGCAGAGACACAAAGAGAGCTTTCCTCATGCTGGCAGCCACCTGCTCCCCAACGCGGGACAGCAGAGCGATGTACCCGAAGGTCAGCAGCGCCTGTGGGGCGTGGGGTCAGTGCGTGGGGCCGGGCCGTGGGTCGGGGTGTGGGTCTGGGCACGGGGTGGTGCCCACCTGCAGGCTGTAGAGGCCGAGCAGGCGCAGCGCTGGGGGGCGGGCGGCACGCAGGTACCCCTCCAGGTGGGTCCGTGCCTCACGGGCCACCACGTCCACCAGCTGCCCCAGCAGCACCGGGATCTGCACATTGAGCAGCGCTGCGCCCAGGGCGAGCTGTGGGATGGGGGGACAGAGAAACTGGTGTCAATGGGGTGGGATGGGATGGGGATGGGATGGGGAGGAATGGGATGGGATGGGGATGGGATGGGATGGGATGGGATGGGATGGGGAGGAATGGGGAGGAATGGGATGGGGACAAAGAAACAGGTGTCAGTGGGGTGGGATGGACCTCAAGGATGTGGACATGGGGATGGGGATAAGGACAGGGATGGGGATAGGATAGGGATGAGAATAGAAATGGGAATGAGGATACGAATGGGAGTGGAACATGGGTAACAATAGGGATGGGGATGGGGATGGGGACAGAGAAATAGGCATCAGTGGGATGGGATGGGGTTGGATGGGGTGGGATGGACACTAGGGATACGCACATGGACATGGGGATAAGGACAGGGATGGGGATGGACATAGGGATGAGAACAGGGATGGGAATGAAGAGATGAATGGGAACAGGGACACGGATAACAGCGGGGACAGGGATGTGAACTGGGACGGGGACAGGGTTAGGTGAGGAAAGGGAGTGGAGACAGAGAGAGGGACGGGGATGGGGACGGGACGGGGATGGGGACGGGACGGGGATGGGGACGGGACGGGAGCCCACGCCGTGCCCCCCCCCCGCTCACCACGACGGCCGCCGACAGCGCGAGGAGCTGCGGGCGCAGCAGCGCCCAGAACGCCGCCCATTGGAACTCGGGTTCGGGGGCGCGGAGCGGCGGGGACGGCGGCGGGGACGGAGAGGCCACGGCCCTCCTGGCATCGCGCTGCCGCCCCCAGCGCCGCCCCCACGCAGCCCAACGCAAACCCCGCCGGGACGAGGAGCGGTGCGGGGCGCAGTGCGGGGCGCGGTGCGGGGCGCAGTGCGGGGCGGAGCGCCGACCCCCCATTCCTGCAGCTGCGGAGTTGTCGTGAGCGCCCATCCCGGGCACTGCGCCCAACTCCCCCCGTCCCCCCCCCGCCCGGTACCTGCTCAGCGCCGCCCGCACCGCCCGCAGCCCGCAGCCCGCCCGCCCCGCGCACAGCAGCAGCATGGCGGCCCCGCGGAAGGGGCGGTGCGGGGGGCGGAGCTGCACGGCCCGGCACCGCCACCTCCGGCCGAGACCCCGCACCGCTCCCCGCACCCCGCAGCGCGGCGCGTCCTCAGAGCCCCCGACCCCCCCCCGTCCCGCAGCCCCGCGCGGTGCGGGATCGCGGCCATGGCTCCAAGGGGGGTGCGGAGCCCGGGCCGGGCCGTGCGGGGCGCAGATTGAGTGCGGGGCGCGGAGGGGCAGCAGGTGAGAGCGGGAGAGGGACGCGGGGGACACTCAGAGACGGGGACGGACATTCGGATAGGGGACACCGCGACAGGGGGACAGCGGGACACACGGACACGGGGACACGCGGACACGGGGACGGCGCGAGATGGGGAAGTCGGGGGATGAGGACACCGCGACATTTGAACACGGGGACACCGGGGCACGGGGACAGCTGGACGTGGGACACGCGGACACGGGGTCAGTTGGGCACGGGGACAGTGGGACACCGGGACAGCGGGACGCGGTGCCACGGGGACGCGGGCACTCGGGGACCCACGCGCTGCCCCCCCCAGCCCCGCAGCCCCCCCGTTACGGGCCCCCCGCGCGCGTCCTCGTCTCCACAGCGCGCAGCGTCACCGCGTGTCCCCAGCTGCGGGCCGTGACCCCCACGCGTGTCCCGGGGGGTTCCGTGGTGCCGCTCCCCCCCCCCCTCCCCCCCGCGCCGCCCGCTCTATTTTCGGCCGCAGGGTATTTTCGGTGCGGGGGGGGCCGCGTCCCGGCACGGGGACACCGATGCCCTGGGGGGGTCAGCGCGGGGACAGCGCGTCCCTGCGGCCCCGCACCGCCCGCTGCTGAATCACGGCCCGGGACGGGACGGCCCACCGCGCGTGGGGCGGCGCCGCGGATCCACCTGCGGGTCCGGTCCGGCTCTGCCTCACGCGGGACGGGACCGACGGCGGCTGCGGAGCGGCGGTACGGGGCGGGGTGAGGCCGACCGGGACGGAGAGGGGGGTCCCGGTGCGGCCCGACGGGTGGGGGTCGCACTCTGTGCCGGGGGAACCGGGTCACGTGGTGCTTCAGGAGGCGGGGGGAGAGGGGCGGCTCTCCGGTCCCTTCCCGCTGGGGGGGGGTCCCGTGGGTCTCCCCATCCTTCCCCAAAGTTCCGGGGGTCCCATCCTGCCTTGGGGGTGGGCAGCTGTGGGATGTTCTGTGGGTCCCATCCTGCCCCACGTTATGGGGGTCCCGTCCTGCCCGAATGTTCTGCTTCAGATTAATAGGGATTCCATCCTCTCCAAACGAGTCCGGGGGTCCGTCCTGCCTTGGGGGTCTCATCCTCCCTAGGGAGATGGAGGTGCTCCTGGTGTCCCATCCTTCTCCAAAGTTCTGGGGGTCCCATCTTTCTGGGGGGGGTCCCATCCTTCCCCAGCAAGGGATTCTGGGCTCCCATCCTTGCAGAGGGCGTCGGGAGTCCCCTCCTGCCCCAAGGGCTTCTCTGCCTCATCCTGCTGGGGGAATCCCATCTTCCCCCGGGATCTGGGGATTCCCACCCTGCCTTGGGAGAGGGGGGGGGGGCCGTGGGGGGTCCCTTCCTTGCCGAATCCCCGCGCTCCCCGTCACGTCCCGCCCGCTCCCTGTGGGCCGCGAGGTTGAGGGCGCGTCGGGAGAGACGGGACTACGGGATTGCGTGGCTCTGCCCGGGGGCCGTTCCCGCGGGCACTGCGGGGTGACAGCTCACGGCATCCCGATGCGGGGCACGCGGGCGGTGCGTTGCGGGCGTCCCCGGCATTTCCTGCGGGGGGCGACAGCTCACCCGGCACGGCGCGGCGTGGGGGCGGGGGAGGGGACTCCGTGCAACGCCACAACCCGTGCCCACATCGGGGGTCCCGCGCTGGGGTTCCTATCGCGGGGGTCCCGCATCGTTGCCCCCCCCTCCCCCCCGCAGGTGCGATGCCGGAGGCTGAGTATCACCGCTTGGAGGACCCCGAGGAGGATTCCCCCCCGGGTGAGGAGGAGCTGCTGCTGCACGTCACCGAGGGGCGGCAAGGTGGGGCACTTTGGGGGCGTCGCAGGATGGGAGGGCACTGAGACACGGCCCCCGCTGAGCCCCCCCACCTTGTTTCCCCCCCGCAGGCTCCTGGCATCACATCAAGAACCTGGATGATTTCTTCACCAAGATATCCTCGCTGGGCGCTGTTCCCACCGGAGGGGTTGGGGGGGGTGGGGGGTGGGTGGAACCGGGGGGTGGCACACGGGCGCGATCCTTAACAGCGCCAACATCTACCACTTCCACCAGAAGAACGGCTTCACCTGCATGCTGCTGTCCGACCTCTTCGAGCTGGGGTGAGCGCTGCGCTGCGCGGCACGGCCGTCCCTCCCCCCTCCCCCCCTCCGCGGGGCATCCCCTGATCCCCCCCCCCCCCCGCCCCCCAGGCAGTTCGTGTTCGTGGTGGCCTTCAGCGCCTTCCTGCTGTGCTGTGTGCGCTACGATGTGCTCTTTGCTGACCGCCCGCTCAACCGCAGCCACGTCCCCCCCGAGCGCAGTAAGGTGACGCTGCCCGACGCGGTGCTGCCCGCGCCCCAGTGCGCACGGAGGTGATTGGGGGGCCGTGGGAGGGTGGAGGGGGGGCGTGGGGATGGGACCCCCCCCCCATAAGCCGTGCCTCCCCTGCAGGATCGCTGCCAGCGGTTGGCTCGTCTTCCTGCTGGCCATGGCGGCGTTGTTCTGGCTGTGCCGCCTGCTGAAGGTGCTGCGCGGGCTGCTCGCCTCCTGGGAACATCCGCCGCTTCTACGGGGAGCGCTGCGCATCCCCGCGGTGAGTGGCACGGAGGGGATGCCGGTGAGACGGCGGTGCCGGTGCCGGGGTGTCGGTTCCATCGCGGTGCTGTCGGTGCCACGGCGGTGCCGGAGCCGTAAAGGTGCCGGTGCCGTGGGGATGACGCGCCGATGTGGGGACACCGGAGCCGTGGGGATGCCGGTGCCGTGAGGGCGGGTGCCGGTGCCGCGGCGATGCTGGATGTCACCACAGGGCGCCGGTGCCGCGGGGTTACCGGTGCCACGGCGGTGGTGTCGGCAACGCAGGGGTGCTGGTGCCAGTGTGGGCACACGGGTTCCATTGCCGGTGCCTCGGCAGTGCCTGGGCTGACGCAGGGACTGTGGTGCCGCGGGGGTGCCGGCAGCGCACGGCAACGTGCCGAGGAGCCCCGGTGACCCCCCGCGTGTGCTCGGCGCAGGGCGAGCTGTGCAACTACAGCTGGCAGGAGGTGCAGGCGCGGCCTCATCGCCCTGCAGCGCGAGCAGCAGCTCTGCGTGCACAAACGGGAGCTGACGGAGCTGGACATCCACCACCGCATCCTGCGCTTCAGCAACTACACCGTGGCCATGGTCAACAAGGTCGCTGCTTCCCGTGCGCTTCCGCCTGCCTCTGCTGGGCCCCGTCGTCTTCCTGACTCAGGGTCTGCACTACAACCTGGAGGCTGCTGCTCTTCCGCGGCCCCGGCGCGCTCTTCCTCAACTCCTGGAGCCTGCGGCCGTGCTACAAGCGGGCGGGCGAGCGGCTGGCGCTGGCGCGACGCCTGGCACGGAGCGCCGCGCTGCTGGGGGCCGCCAACCTGCTGCTGTGCCCGCTGGTGTTGGTCTGGCAGCTGCTCTACGCCTTCTTCAGCTACGCCGAGGTGCTGCGGCGGCGGCCGGGCGTCCTGGGCACGCGGCGTTGGTCGCTGTACGGCCGCCTGTACCTGCGGCACTTCAACGAGCTGCACACGAGCTGGCGGCACGGCTGGGCCGCGGGCATCGCCCGGCCACGCGCTACATGAACTCCTTTGCCAGCCCCGTGCTGGCCGTGCTGGCGCGTCACATCGCCTTCTTCGCCGGCTCCGTGCTGGCCGTGCTCATCGCGCTCACCGTGTACGACGAGGACGTGCTGACGGTGCAGCACATCCTCACCGCCATCACGCTGCTGGGGCTGCTGCTCACCGTCGCCAGGTGGGTGCGCCGCACTGCGCTGTGCTCTGCCGTGCCACGTCGTGCCGTGCTGTGCGGTGCTGTGCGGTGCCGTGCGGTGCTGTGCCGCGTCACGCCAGGCCGTGCCCCCCCCGCAGGTCCTTCATCCCCGACGAGCACTCGGTGCAATGCCCGGAGCAGCTGCTGCTGCAGCGCGTCCTGGCGCACACGCACTACATGCCGCAGCACTGGCAGGGCAGCGCCGGCGCGGCGGAGACGCGCAACGAGATGGCCCAGCTCTTCCAATACAAAGCGGTGAGTGCGGGACGGCACGGCGCAGCCCGGAGCCGCGCCGCCCCCTGAGCCCTCCGCCCGCCCGCAGGTTTTCATCCTGGAGGAGCTGCTCAGCCCCATCCTCACGCCGCTCATCCTCATCTTCGCGCTGCCCTCCCCGCGCTCTCGACATCGTCGACTTCTTCCGCAACTTCACGGTGGAGGTGGTGGGCGTGGGGGACGTCTGCTCCTTCGCGCAGCTGGACGTGCGCCGCCACGGGAAACCCGCAGGTGAGGGGCCGGGCGGGGGGCGCTGCAGCGTGCCGGCCCGCTCTCACCCGCCGCCCACCCGCAGTGGCTGTCGGAGGGGCAGACGGAGGCCTCCGTGTACCAGCGGGCGGAGAACGGCAAGACGGAGCTGTCACTGATGCACTTCGCCATCTCCAACCCGCGCTGGCAGCCGCCGCCGCACAGCGGGCTGTTCCTCAGCCACGTGAAGGAGCGGCTGCACAGGGATGCGGCCCCCGCACGGCCCGGCTGAGGGCGCGCTGAGGGCGTCCCTGCTCGGAGATGGAGCCGCTGCGGTGAGGGCGTTGGGTGTCGTGGGGACGCTGGGGCGTGGGGGGTCGCTGGGAGCTGAGAGGGCACTGGGTGCTGTGGGGGACATCAGGAGCCCAACGTGGGGATATTTGGTGCCATGGGGACACTGGGTGCCATGAGGTCAGTTGGTGCCGTGGGGACACTGGGTGCCATGGGGTCAATTGGTGCCATGGGGGTCACTGGGTTACCATGGGGTCAATTGGTGCCATGGGGTCAGTTGGTGCTGTGGGGACACTGGGTGCCATGGGGTCAATTGGTGCCGTGGGATCACTGGGTGCCATGGGGTCAATTGGTGCTGTGGGGGACACTGGGTGCCATGGGGTCAGTTGGTGCCATGGGGACTTTGGGGGCATAGGGGACACTGGGAGCTCAGAGGGCACTGGGTGCTGTGGGGGCACTGTGTGCTGTGGGGCCATTTGGTGCTTTGGGGCTATTTGGTGGGACACTGGATGCTGTGAGGTCAATTTATGCCAAGGGGACACTGGGTGCCATGGGGACACTGGATGATGCGGAGACACGGGGTGTTGTAGGGCCATTTGGAGCTGTGGGGCCATTTGATGCCATGGGGACGCTGGGTGCCATGGGGCCATTTGATGCCATGGTGTCACCGGGTGCCCTGCTGGCACTGACATGGTCCCCACAGCCGGACGCCCTGCTCACCAGTGTCCTGGCCCACCCACTGCTGGTGCCCCGGGACCGGCGCTTCACCCAGCCCTGCAGCACAGCCAGCGCTGCTGCCAGTGTCCTGCTGTCCCTGTCATCCCCACTCCCTGGGAGGGGACACGGCCCTTTGGAGAGCCCTGAGCGCCCACTGCCCGAGAGGTTGCTGTGGGGATGGAATGGGATGGGGATGGAGGGATGGAATAAGGATGGGGATTGGGATGGGGATGGATCGGGATGGGATGGAATAAGGATGGGGATTGGGATGGGGATGGGATGGGGATGGGATGGAATAAGGATGGGGATTGGGATGGGGATGGGATGGGGATGGCATGGAATAATCACAGAATCACAGAATTGTAGGGGTTGGAAGGGACCTCCAGAGATCATTGAGTCCAACCCCAATAAGGGGTTCCATCAGTTCCATCGCAGTGCTGTCGAATAAGGATGGGGACGGGATGGGAATTGGGATGGGGATGGGAAGGAATAAGGATGGGGATTGGGATGGGGATGGGATGGAATGGAATAAGGATGGGGATGGGCTGGGGATTGGGATGGGGACGGGATGGAATAAGGATGGGGATTGGGATGGGGATGGGGATAAGATGAGGATGGGATGGGGATGGGATGGGATGGAATAAGGATGGGGATTGGGATGGGGACGGGATGGAATAAGGATGGGGCTGGGCTGGGCTGGTGGCAATTTGGATCATGTGAGGTTGGGGCCAGTGGGTGCCCATGGGGTGGGCGCTGGGCTGGGTCTGGCCTTCCTCCCATAGCAGAGCCGTGCTGTCCCACAGCCCAGTGCTCAGTGAGTCGCGCCTGCTCAGCCTGAGCCGCTCAGCCGTGCTGGCCGAGGTGGCGTCTGCTGAGATGAGCCTGCACGCCATCTACATACACGAGGTGAGCAGCCGGGCTGCGCGTCCCCACAGCCCCATCCCTGCCATCGCCCGTCCCCTGCCCTGTGCTGCACCCTTGCTTCTGTCTGGCCGTCGCCTCGCATCCCACACCATCACCCCACTTGGCCACTGGACCCCTGCACCCTATCGGCGTGCCCCATGGCGCAGCCGGGCTGTGGGGCGGCGGTGGGGCTCTGACCTTTTCCCCCCAGCTCCACCTGCAGCAGCAGCAGCAGAGCCCCGTGGGGCTGGTGGGTGGCGGCAGGGGCTCCCAAGAGGCCCTTGGTGACCACAGGTGAGTGCTGCTGGGGGGTGGGGGGCTCCCAGACCCACACGGGGCTGTGGGGCGCTGACCCGTCCTGCTCCAGGCTCGCCGCCCGCGCCTCGCAGCTCGAGCTCCGGGAAATGCCTCTGGGTGGTTGGGCTGAGGAGGACGAGGAGGATGAGGATGAGGAGGAAGAGCAGACGACAAAGTAGCTGTGCTGCGTGCGGCCGTGGTGAGAGCAGCCCAAGGCTCCGGAATATGGGAGGATTGTCTGGGGCTCTGCCCACGGGGACCCCCATCCTGCTGCATCCCCACGCAATGTGGGGCTGTGGTTCCCTCTGGGTGCTCCCGGCCCCCCAGGGTGCTATATTTATATGGGGGGGCACGACACCGTGGGGCGCAGGTCTGAGCCCACGTGGGTCAGGGCCCCCCCTGCCTGCTGTGTCACGGTGGGGGCAGTGCTGGGCCCCGAGCAGCCCTGGGGGCAAATAAAGGTTTACAGAGCGTTGTGCCGTGCTGAGCGCTGCAGTGGGGCTGGAAGCCAGACATGTGGGGAGCTGTGGGGGCACTGGGGGGCCAGGGGGACATCGGGGACGGTGCTGGGTGTCGCGGGGGGCAATCGCTATGGATATCCGCAGTGTTTTGGCACAGGATGCTGTGGGTGCACGGCGAGGTGCCACCCCCACAACCCGCCCCACACCGCACCTCCCAGCCTCACTGGGACGCAGGACGCCAGGCAGGGCTTATCAAAACTAAAGCTTTACGGGGCGGGGCGCAGCCCACAGCGCAGGGTTGGGGGGGGGGGTCAGGGGGCCGGGCCGGGGGCCGGGCGCTCCTGCATGGAGAAGGATTGGCTGCGGATGCGGAACGCCACCTCCTGTGTGCGGAACGTCAGCCCGAAGATGTCCTCGTGGTACCGGTTCTTGTCCTGTGGTCAGGTGGCACCGTGGGGACAGGGGGGGTCACCCCTGTGTCATCCCCTCCCCATCCCATCCCCATCCCCATCCCCATCCCTGTGCCATCCCCACCCCATCCCATCCCCATCCCATCCCCATCCCATCCCCACCCCACACTCGTACTGCCCCCACCCGCTCCCCCCCCCGTTCCCCATGCCCCTACCCGCAGCTCGCTGATGAAGTCCCCCGCCTGCCCCATGGTCATTCCTCCCTGCTGCACCAGGATGTGCTGCACGGTCTGCAGCACCTCGGTGGCCATCGTCACGTCCCCACACACGTACATGTGCCCCCCGCACTCGCGCAGCACCCTGTGCACCTCCTCTGCCAGCTGTGTCCGCAGCACGTCCTGCACGTAGGTCTGAGGGGTGGGGGTGGGGGTGTTGAGACCCTCCTGGCCTCCCCCTGCCCCCCTTCTGCCCCCCTTCTGCCCCTGTCTGTGTCTCCATCCCTCCATCCTTGGCTCCACGCTCATTCCCACCCCTCTCCCCTCAGTGTCCCCATCCCACCTTTGCTCCATCCCTCTGTGCACCTCCACCCCAAATTGTCCCTGCCTCATTTCTGTCTTTGTATGCTTATCCCCATCCCACCTTGGGATCTCCATTTGTTCCTCATCTGTGTCTCCCATCCCCACCTCCAGCCCCAACCTTATCCTGTCCCACCTCCAACCTCTCCCCATCCCCATCCCAATCCCCTCCCATCCCATCCCCTCCCATCCCATCCCATCCCATCCCATCCCATCCCATCCCATCCCCTCCCATCCCATCCCATCCCATCCCCATCCCATCCCATCCCATCCCCTCCCATCCCATCCCATCCCATCCATCCCATCCCACCCCATCCCATCCCATCCCATCCCATCCCCTCCCATCCCATCCCCTCCCATCCCATCCCATCCCATCCCATCCCATCCCATCCCATCCCATCCCACCCCATCCCATCCCATCCCATCCCATCCCCTCCCATCCCATCCCCTCCCATCCCATTCCCATCCCATCCCATCCCATCCCATCCCATCCCATCCCCTCCCATCCCATCCATCCCATCCCATCCCATCCCATCCCATCCTCATCCCATCCCCTCCCATCCCATCCCATCCCATCCCATCCCATCCCATCCCATCCCACCCCATCCCATCCCATCCCATCCCACCCCACCCCATCCCATCCCATCCCACCCCATCCCATCTCATCCCCCCACCTTTGGGGTTCCTGGCTCACGGGAGAATGCAGTGAGGGACGCGGCTGAGCGCTCCCTGCTCCCTCGCCTCCTCCATCTCACGCTGGTAGATGTGATCCAGCTCAGAGGATCGGCACCCAAACACCAGCACCATGCTGCCCAGCGGGCTGCCTGCAGGGACACCGTGTCGAGACCGCTGCCCCCATTCCCGACCCCCTGCCCTCACGCTGCCACCTCCACCCTCCACACTGTGTCCCCACATCCCTGATGGCCCTTTCCACATCCCCAACCCCATGCCCACAACCCCACGTCCCCACATGTCCACCCATGGGGCTCACATCCCCACCACCACCCCCACCCCATATCCCCACATGTCCCCTGGATGTGCCCCCCACGCAGGCTGTCCCCATGCCATACAGTGTCCCCATGCGCACTGTCCCTCCACACCACATCCCCACACAGGGTGACCCCACATCCTGACATGATGCCTCATGTCCCCACGTGCAGCATCCCTGCACAGCGTCCCTCTGCATGACGTCCCCGTGCCTCACATCCCCATACACAATGCCCCATGTCCCCATACACGATGCCCCACGTCCCCATACACAATGCCCCACATCCCCATACACAATGCCCCATGTCCCCATACACAATGCCCCACGTCCCCATACAGTGTCCCCACCTCCTGCCCCGCAGGTGCTGCAGGCGCTGCTGCCAGAAGCTGCGGAATGGGGGCCACACCGGTGCCCGGCCCCACAAGGATGCACGGCGCTTCAGGAGTGGGGGGCGGCCGGAAGGAGGGCGCTCTGGGGGGGGGCAGGCAGGGAGGGGTCACAGCGGGGTCGTGGTGGGGTCACGGTCAGGGCTGGGGTCAAGGCCAGGGTCAGGATCTCAGGTCAGGGTCAGCACTGGGGTGAGGGTTGGGGTTGGGGGTGAGGGGCAGCGTCAGCGTTGGGGTCAGGGTCTGGATTAGGGTCAAGGTCAGGGTTAGGGCCAGCGTTGGGGTTAGGGTAGATATCAGGATAGGGGTCAGGGTTCATGGGGGCACATGGAGGGATGGCTTGGGGACTGGGTGGGCGCCGGTACCCGGCAGGGACAGAGATGTGCTGGGACACAAAGGGCGTTGGGGCTGTGGGGCGCAGCCATGGGGTGCGGAGGGGTGATCCTCACCCCCGGATGAAGGCAGCCACTGTGTCCCCGGGCTGCAGCCCGAGCCAGCCAGGTGGAGCAGACGCCGTAGTGCAGCGGGCCCTGCCCGTCTGTGGGGCGAAAGACTTGTGGGGTGCTGGGCAATGGCAGACCCACAGGGGCGTGGGAATCCCCAAGTGCGTGGGGATGTGGGGTGTCATGGGGACATGGAGCGGCCATGGGGTCATGGGGGGTCACATGGGGTCACGGAGGGTCACACGGGGTCATGGGGGGGCCGTGGGGACATAGGGGTGACACGGGGACACGGAGGGGCCATGGAGATGCTGAGATGCCACGGGGTCACGGAGGGGCCATGGGGACATAGAGAGGCCATGCAGACATGAGGCGTCCTGAGGACATGGCAGCGCCTTGGGGACACGGAGAGGCTATGGGGGGCATGGAAGAGTCCTGAGGATATGGAGAAGCCACGGGGACACAGGGAGGCCGTGGGGACACGGAGAGGCCATGGGATTGGAGGCACCCTGCGACGTGGGGATGCCCTGGGGGCGTCCAACCCGGGGGAGCCCCAGTGGAGCGCCATGCAGCCCCATCTCTCCCCCCAACCCCCCTCACTCTCGCTCTGGTAGGTGACCACGGCCACGGTGAGGTCGATGCGTGCATTGCTGGGGTCGGGAGCGGAGCTGACGGAGTAATAGCGGGGCTGCAGCAGCGGCAGCTGGGAGAGCAGCAGCGAGGCGGGCAGCCCCACGGATGGGAAACTCCTGCAGCACCTCCAGCAAGGTGGGGCAGCGGAACCACTTCCAGTCCTCGTACAGACGGGCGTCCTGCAGCACGCATCCGTGGCACGGGGGGCACCGTGCAGCAGGGCCGGCAGCCCGGCCCCCAGCATCCCAGCACCACAACATCCCCAAAGCCCGCAGAATCCAGCATCCCCACAGCCAGGATTATGGCACTCCAGGATCTGAGCACCCCAGCACCCCGGTATCCAGGTGACCAGCAGCCCAGTACCACAACGACTCGCAACTGAGCATCCCAATACTGCAGCATCCCACTACTGTCCCACCACCAGGTCGTCCCAGTACCCTGCATCCCGTATTGAGCATCACAGCTCCTCCCTATCCCATACCCAACATCCCATACCCCAGCATCCCATATCCAGCATCCATACCCAACATCCCATACCCAGCATCCCATACCCAGCATCCCATACCCAACATCCCATACCCAACATCCCATACCCAACATCCCATACCCAACATCCCATACCCAGCATCCCATACCCAGCGTCCCATACCCAGCGTCCCATATCCAGCGTCCCATACCCAGCATCCCATATCCAGCATCCCATACCCAGCATCCCATACCCAGCATCCCATATCCAGCATCCCATACCCAGCATCCCATACCCAACATCCCATACCCAACATCCCATACCCAACATCCCATACCCAACATCCCATACCCAACATCCCATACCCAGCATCCCCATACCCAACATCCCATACCCAACATCCCATACCCAACATCCCATACCCAGCATCCCATACCCAACATCCCATACCCAACATCCCATACCCAACATCCCATACCCAACATCCCATACCCAGCATCCCATACCCAGTGTCCCCATATCCAGCATCCCATACCCAAACATCCCATACCCAGCATCCCATACCCAACATCCCATACCCAGCATCCCATATCCCACCCCTCAGCACCTCCCCCTTCCAGTACCCATCATCCTGGTACTTCATTGCCCATCACTTCGTCCTCCCCCTCTCCAGCCCCCCGTCACCCCACTTCCCCAGCTCCTCCTATCTCCCTATCCAGCCCCAGTTCCCAGCCTCCCATTTCCCCAGCCCCCCTCCCTCCAGCAGAGGGCACAGCACCCCAGATCCCCTCTGGCAGGAGCTGTGTTTCCCAATGCACGGGCCACTTGGGGTCCCAGCCCCCTGCTGTCAGCCCACCCCCCTCCCCAGACCTCCTCCCTGTGCCCCCCAGTTCCTGCAGCTGCTGGCCACTACTGGCACGGGGAGCTGGCCGATCA